>NW_023416288.1:73614642-73639642 GCF_014176215.1 Rousettus aegyptiacus
AATGTTTTCATATAATCATAGTTATGAGTTGAAATTATAATTTTAGATTTTCCAGGTTCAGTCTGGGATTCAGAACATTTTAGTGAATGGGAAACTCTAAGTACTGAAAATAATTAGAATAAACCCCTAATATAATAGCACCTTTTTCTAATTAGGTTTCATAAATGACCTGTGAATATTTAAAACTTTCAAGATTAAATAGCTGAATATTTCTAAACATATTGAATAGCTGGCAAGATATACATAGATATCTAGCACTGTTCTATGGGATTATTCTCAAGTCAGTTAACATTTTTGGACATCCTAGATTATTAAAGATTTGACTTCTTATGTAATTGGTGGGTTTTAATGTTCTCGGGGCATTGAGAAGACCTAGGAGGTCTCCCTCCTCTAACTCAGTTTCCTCATCCCTGTTCCACTTCCATTGTCCCCTCAGCTGGAGCACTGCCATATAATGAGTATCTGGTTCATTCGTATTTACTGTTTTGGGTTGGATTTTATTCGAATAAAGAATTTATGGAAAGTTTCAAGTTTTGGATAATGAGGAATAACAAAAAATGTATTTTTAAAACATAAACACATAGGAATAATCTTTTTTTAAAAGGGTAGCTATAAAAATATGTTCCATTGTAGTCTCAATTTTAATATGCATGGAATTTATTTATTTCATTATGTCACTGCCTTGTAAAATAATTTATCTGAACTGAGACACAGGGGGATGAGATGAGACTGAGCTAAAACCCTAATCAATTCTTCAGGCGTTCTGAATAAGTAAGACTCAACCTACTCATTACAACAGTATTTCTGAATGACTTCTATTCCAGACTCAAAACACCATCCCTAAAATATCACGTTCAGCCCCTACTCCAAGTCATTTTATTGCTGACTTCATCTGCGTTTCCTTCTTCAACCTCCTGTGTGTCCACAGACCTGGGATTCCCTTCAGCTCTGTGTGCCACCTAGGTATATCCTATCTACCATTTAAGAACCAACTTTTATCTTATCTACATGTAAAGATTTTTTGTTTGACCTGTCCAGCTTGCATTGACCCTCAAACGCATTTCTTCATCATTCTGACACTCAAAACCATAGAATCTTTGAATCTTAATAATGCATCAAATATAATTTTATGCAATGCTCCTATTTTACAGATTAGAAAACAACTGACTTTCCAAGCATTATGGTAAGTACAGGAAGAGCCAGAACTAGTATAATGCTAGCTGCTGAAAATTTCCTTGGAACCTTGTTATTCCTGCTATTCCATGTTGCCTTAATCACATGTACTGTATGGATGCTTTCCAGTAGTGTTCGTACTATGCCTTGCCAACTAGACTATGAACTTCACAGATCAGGAAAGCAACACACATAGCGAGCACCTAGTATACCCATGTTGACTGAATAAATGATGTGCCATTGAGCCATTAAGAGTTTCATTTTCATTAATTCTAAAAAAAGAAAAATGCTCTCTGGAATTAAATAGTCTTAGAACCCTTTCTGTCAGAGTTAAGGTTCCTGAGGTATCAGACCTAGGAAATATGTAAATAAAATTCTGCCTTGAGGCTATAGTATTAGGCTGCTAATTTACTAAAATAAATTAAAACCAAAGCCAATAATTATTAATGCTCAGTTTTTAATAACTGATTATCAGCAATACAATGTCTAAGAAAGAAATGAAAAGTAACAAGAGAAGTTTAAGCATCAAGTTTAAGCTTGATAGTTATAGTACTTGTGTCTACAAATTGGTGGAATCCTTTTCAGTAAAAATAAAATTCTACTATGATTATCTATATTTATATTGTTTCTCATTTTTGAATCTCAAAGAGCTCTGTTTTCACTTGTCCTCTGTATGCCAATTCAAAAAAAAAAAAATGAAACACAAGGAAAATACGTGTCTTTGGTGGGTTGCAGGATGAATAGGAAATTAGCCTCATCTGCGGCCATTAGCAGTTATCTTTCCCTTTTAGCCCCCATTATAGGATATGTGGGTCATTTGACTTACTTCTGAAAAAAAAAGTGGATATCACTGTAGTGATTATTTTTCCAAATTATTTAAAGTACTACATGCTATACCACTATCAAATAATTAGATTTTCTCTTATGAAAAATGTTCCACTTCATGAAAGAAAACTCTGACAATTCATAAAATAAATACCTTTAAAGAAACTCTCTATTCAGTGCTCACTAATTCTTCCTTATGTATCTTATTCTCCAGTAGAATAGTCTAAAGCTTTTTAATTAACAGAGTGTAATTTAATGCAATAGATTTTATGTATTTAATATTTTGATTAACTTGTAAGTGTAGCATAAAGTAATACTGAATGGTTTAGGTACTTCATTTATAATCTCCAGTCATGCAGCAGTGTTTAACTGATTAATAATATATTGTTTAAGAATACAGTGGGCTTTGAGGATAAAATGTTTGGGTTTGAATCCTGGCTACTCCCTAGCTATGTGACCTTGGGAAAGTTACTTAACATCTCTTTACTTCTATTTCTACTCATAAAGCAGCAATAATAAAGTACCTACTTTACACAATTGTTATGAGAATTAAATGATTTTTTACCTATGTAAACCATTTGGAATAGTGCCTGGGTCATAAGTGATCAATAAATGTTAGATACAGCCATATAGTAATTATGACCATAAATCCTTTTTGGAAGAAGGGATGGTATAAATACATGAATTAATTTTTAAATATTGTAAGAGCTTAATTAGCTCTAAATATATTTTGGCCCTTCTCTTAAAGTGAGACTTTTATTACTGTACTGGAACAGTCATAAAACAAAGATATATGTGCCTCACATATTGGATAACAGGCATTAGAATTATTAAAGTAATGACTGGCTACACTTTCTTAAAAGTATATTTAAGGTAATAAAATTTAAAAGAATAACAAAACATATAGCTAGAATTATTCCAGAGAATAATTTACTAACAAATTCTCAAAAACAAAAACACTAAGCCAAAAGCCCAGGTCATGACTCTGAACATTTTTAGATGAGCAGAGAAAAGTAAATTTCTAAATAGAAGCGCCATTACTGAAATGCTCTGTACAGAGACTCCTACACTTATTTCCTTAGCCATCAATCCCAAGCCTCATCATTAGATTGTCATTAAAATCATTAACATACATGCATTAAATAGTCTGGGCCTACAAAACATTTGCTATGCAAATTTGGGCTTATGAGGTCTGATAATATATATTCTGTTGGAAAACCTTAAATATTAGTAACTCAAAGTAGACTAAAAAAATGGAAAGTTTAAAAAACATAGCAATATATATGTGTATTATAAAATACATTTCTCCTGACAAAAATTCCTTTATGGTGTAGATTGAGTCAAGTCCCCTGTGTCTGTAATGACATGAAAGGCATCAATCTCACTTGACAGGAAAAGCCAATGACATATTACCATTATCTCCTACTGCCAATTATTAATTTAACAAAAGTTTATTGCTTGCCTTCTATAAATAAGGTGCTGTGAGAGCACTTAAATATCTATCAAAGAACTTGCAGTCAGTATGGGAGAAATATATACTTAAATAACAAGGTTGCCAGCCATATGTATACTAAGAAAAGTAGCAATTAAGCAATATTGGAGGAGTTAACAGCTGGAAGAGATTATTTGCCTCTAAAATGAATCCCAATGGATACATACTACTAATAGAATTCATTAAAGATAGTAAAGTAAGAGCAAGTTCAGATGGACAAAAGAGAATTCTTAACTATGCAGGTGATAAAACTCTCTTTGGTTTGAAGATCTATTCTGGATGGTTCGAATATTCATCATCCATTTTGAAATTTATGCATTGATCCCTTTAGTTATGATTTAAGGTCCCTTACAGATTAAACCGCAGTCCTTAATAGAGCCTTTAATGATAAGTAAAGTAGAAGCTACTTTAAACAAATAGGATCAGTTGTTTCTAGGAGTAAAATAGATAACATTTGGAAGACTGAGGACTTAATTTTTTGTTTTGCATTTTTTTAAATTTATGAACAAAAAGAAGAAAGAACTAGTGGAGTCACTGATTTTTTATTCTCATTTGTGAAATCTTGAATAGAGAATAATAAGTAGACTTAGTTTTCATACACCTTATGACAGGAGTCTGTGAAGCTTGGATTGGATGATGTCCCAGCCATTCATTTATTTATCAAGTACCTAATACATGCTGGGCATTTGTATTATTACAAGAGAGTAAACACATTGGCGCAGGGCACAGAGAGGCACAGATAGGAGGTAAACACATTTATCTTGATAGTCGCTTCAGGAGTTCTAAACCTGATAAAATATGTCATATTCCTTTATGTGGATTTGGAAGTAACTTCATTTTTGATTTTAAAGAAAATTATCCATTTGGTAAATGATGGATATCTTTTCAAACTGGAATCTATGAATCCATTGCAAACAGTATAAAATATTCTTCCCATTAAAACTGAAGATTTATAATTCAGATATTCCTTTTAGTCTATTACTTACTATCAACTATGGGAAAAGAGTGATTTCTGTTTCCTGCTTACAGAAGGCGTAGCCACCTACTTTGATATAATTTACACTTGGGAGAATTAGAAAACTATATGGAACGTCTTTAGAAAATCAATCGTAGGGAAAGTATTTAGTGATGGAGAGTTATGAAGTTTGTTGCTATTTCCTGACAGAGAGATACAAAGTCAGTAACTAAGATGAAATTACTTCTAGAAGGGTAGAAATTACTTCTTGTTAAAAGTGAAAAAAAAAATCAATTCAATAGACATTATCTGCAAACCACTGGACTAGGGTCTCATGTGGGCAATAGTTCCTGTTCTCATAGAGTTTTCAGTCTAATAGAGAAATAAGATATATACATACATAACTTTGATACCAGGCAAAATGTGACCCATACCATAGCAGACAGTGTGATGAAAGAAGGGAGGTGGCAATGCAATCAGTTAGTGCTCTATGAGGAAGGAAGCCTGAACTTCAGGTAGGCTTTGAAATATATGAAAATGCTCATTATGCAGAGTTGAGGGAAAAGGGCATTCTGAGTGGAAATGAGAAAAATGGAGAATCTTAGATGTGTTGTAGGGATCCTAAGAATGTGTAGAGGCCATGGAGAGAGGTGGGTTGGTAATAAATGTTAGAAAGGTCAGTTGGTGAAGGGCCCTTGCAGTTTATGAAGTTTAAAATTTACTCTCTGCCAGCTGAAGGGCTATTGATGGTTTTTGAGCATAGGAGTGAAAATATAGAAGAGTTTTAGGAGGATTAATTTGCAAAGCATAGTTGAAGTTTAGGCCACTGGAGGTATGGTTACCAGTTAAGAGCTTACTAAAAATATGCAATAAGGTAATGATGGTTAGGACTAAGGTGGTAGGATTAGAAACAGTGAAGGGAAGTGAAGAATTTAGGCTATAGGCTGTGGAATAAAACATTTTGCACCTATTACTCTTAAATTCATATGTAACCAAAATAGTTCCCTTTTGTAGTCTACCAAGGTGATAGAAGGACCCAAATTTATCAAAAATTCTAAAATTTAAAATAGGTGATTACTCTTTAAAATACAAATGCAATTTTGATAATCTTTATATATGTTGTTTAAATTGCTCCAGAAGGAGGGGAAACAGATCCCAGAAAGCTTGGATATTAGAAAGTGAAAGATGGGAAGTTATTGAAAACAAATTTCTCTACAGTCTTCATTGTGATTAAAATATTTGCAGTAGCAATGGCCACACTCATAAAAGCTATTGATACTTGTCCTCTGAAAATTTTGTTTATTTTAATTTTCAGTGTTATGTCATTTTAAAGAAAAAAATACTTTAAATCTGAATATCATGAAAAACCATCTAATATTTACAGAGATAAGTAGCAAAAAAGAAAAGAGATAAGCCTCTTTAAAATCAGGTAACATATACCCTTGAGTGTCTTGCTAAGAATCTCCAAATAATTGGTGAATTTTTAAAATGCCCCTACCTTATCATCATTTTAGAGATTAATGAACTGTAATATATGGCTCCCAGATTTCTGTCTCATTCTGCAGGTATTCTTCTCTTGGTAGATTACCCATGCCAAGGCAGAGGAATTATCTATTATCTGAATGAGACTCATGCTTTATATCTTAGTCACCTTTGCTCATATCCCTAAATCCTTTGCATCTCACCTCTTTCTTCATATCTGCTTAATCTTAGATTGAAAAATATAAGATTTCTATTTTTGGAAGCAAAAACAAATATTAGTTTCATAAAATTTAACCTAAAAATCTATTTTGTGTTAAACCTAACTCAAAGCTACATCCCTACAAAGTCGTTTTCTGACTCCCCATGTGCATGCATACACTTAAGTCTTTGAATTCACAAGTTGGTTATAACTTTCTTTATTCCTTTATTTGGTATCTCTCATTATCTATGTGCATATACATCTCTCTGTTAGAGTTTTACCTCTTTGAAGATACAGACCATCTGCCAGTTTCCAGCAGAGTATGTTGCACATAATAGGTGCTCAATAAATGTTTATTCAACTTAAATAAATGGAACTCATTTCTTTTCCATTAAATCTACCAAGCCTCTACTAGAAGGAAATGCAGAGTAGTAGTTAATTTTTATACTGTAGTTTAATCTCAGTTTTACTGCCCACCCTCAGTAATGGTATGTAACAAAAACACAAACAGGACTAGCTACATTAATAGACTGATGTATTGCCTAAAAAAGTATTGCTTATTTAGTTGTAAAATTTATAAGTACCTAAGGCATCAGTAGAAGGCAGATGAAATGTTAATGTTTACCTATACCCTAAAGCAAAGAGTCAAATTATAATGGGAAATTTTATCTTTTTAGAATGTGATCACACAGTATCAGCATATTCCCTGGAGAACTGTAAATTCTGTTCATTTTCTCCTTATTCAAGACTAAGTAAAAGGTCCTATAAACTGTTCCCATTTTTCTTTAGAATAAAAAAAAGGACAATGAATAAAGTTCTCTTAAACTGAGATGTTTTAAAAGTATGTAAGCTTTGTTCTGTTTTTAGATTCCACTTATAAGTTGAAACCATGCTACTGTATGTCTTTCTGGTGATCACACTGTAAAGTATAAAAATGTCACATTACTATATTGTACACCTGGAACTAATATAACCAATATAAGATTGTATACTTAAATTAAACATAAGCAAATAAAAAGTATTTAAGTCAATAAACATCAGACTATAGATAGAATCATAAGTGTTTCCTTATTTAGATATTATCAAATATAATAATCAAGCTATTTATAAAGTGTCATCATTTATTAGAAACTCAATATATAAATATGATTGGCTCTTTTAAAAATACAATTTCATTAATATCATGAAACTAATGATAAAAATTTTGTCTTAAATGTTATGATAAATGTCAACAAATGCCATAAAGAAAAGCTAACAATTAATGGCTCATATCTATGACACGGGGCAACTTTAGGCAATATAAAAGTTAATTTTCTCAAATTTTTAAAAGTCAAAACTAAATTTAAGACTATATTAAAATTGTTTTTATGTGGTTTACTCATTATAAGAGAACCCTTATACTTTTTCTTCTGATAATATTAGTTATTTGAGAAATTTTTAATACATTTAACATAATGTGCAAAGAGATATAATACATCTTTTAAAAATCTGATAAGAATAATTTTTCATCTTTTCCCCAGACCTAGCACATTTGAAAGATATCACATGCTTCTCTTAGTAACTGTGGATCATTACTATACAAAAATGTTACTCCCAGATAATACTGAAAAACCTATACCCAGAAATAGCACTAGTATCCTAATGCTTTGATTTTACTATGGAAAAGCATTTTATTTGACCAAAATATAGCAATCTTTATCCAGCAACATGAATTTATATATAGAGTACTTTGACAAACATATTGAGAAAGACTAGTGAAACAGAAGTCTTAGAACTAAGGACATATAGAAGAAGCCACAAGGAGACTGGTAGGAGGGGTGGAAACATGAAATGGGCTGGCTCCACAAGCACGTGTGGTGATTGAGAATCCGGAGGGATATCTCAGCTGTAGAGGTCCCCTCTGAGAAGCAAAGGGTCCCAGTCCCATACTGGGCTTCTCATTCTAGAGCACCAGTGCTTGGAAGAGAGGTCCCCACATCTGACTGTGACAATCAGCAGTGATTCTGTCCATCTGGCTGAGATGAAAGGCTACTGGAAACCCAGGCATCCTCTTAAAGGGCCCCTGAACAGACTCTTTCGCTCCCAGGACTTATCCTGGTCTCTGGCAGAGGGACGGTGGCTCAGGGGGTACCAGAGACATATAGGGAGAAACAGAGTTGTGTAGCTTCAGGACAAGGGCTGGGGGGACAGTTGTCATTGTCCCTGAATTAAGCCCTCCTCTTATTCAGAATGCAGGTTCAATACAGCAAAATCTGAATCTGCATTGGCCAAGTGAACTCTGCTGGCTCCATCCTGATGCCAGCCCACACAACTCACATACTACTTGAAGTTATTCAGACAATGGTCAGCTGGCGTTGGACCTTGCTGCATTCTTTCTTGGAAAACTCTCAGGAGTCTGTAGGCCCCAGGAGGCCAGCAGCTGGTGTTGGTGTGCTCTGAGACTTTTGCCACATGGCCCCAGGTTCACTACTGAAACCAAATCTCGATCTCTATTAACCTGGTAAATACCACTAGCTCCACCATGGTAACTCACTAAGAGCCTGCTTCATCCAACTAGCTTACCTCTCAAGGCTCTTTCAGTGACCGACACATATAGGCAGCCAATGGGCAGCAGCAGGCATCAGGGTGCCCTGGGCATTCTGTTCAGTTGCCCTAGGCCCAGTGGCAGCTGGCCTTGATTTGCAGCATGGCCTTTCCCAAACACCTCCACGTCCAAGCGCAGGCAGTGACCGACCACAAATTGCTAAGTAGCTCCAACCAGGTAGCACCTAGCAGGTCACAAGCAGTGACTGACCTTGGCCTGCACAGATGCCTCTCCCAAGAGGCCCAAGAACCAACACTTTTTGCGGCTTGCTTCAGACCACAGTAGAGCACCACTTGGTTAGCCCTATAAGCAGCACACTCAAAGGGTAGTCTCAGAAGACACCAGAGCCACTTGGGCAAATCATGCTCCATGGGGTCAGCTCGCACACAGCAGCTCATATACTATGGTTGGACTGGTCCTTACAGCCGGTCAGCCTGAAGGTCCATCCCACCCACTGATGTGCCAATGGCAATCATGGCTCAACTACATACAACAGCAGGGCACACAACGACACACACAAGGATCGCTTCTGGAGGACTCAGAAAGAGTGATTAGGAAAACTGTGCCACTGAGCCTTTCAAAACACCTACTGCATAAGACCACCTTGCCAAGACTAGGGGACACAGCAGATCTACCTAATATATAGAAACAAACACAGGGAGGAAGTCAAAATGAGGAGACCCAAATAAAAGAACACAAAACTCCAAAACAGAGAACTGAACAAAATGGAATCAAACAATATCGAGTTTGAAACACTGGTTATGGGATGCTTAAGGAACTTAATTTCAACAAAGAAGTATTAAGCATAAAACAGGACATTAAAATCATTAAAAAAAAAACAAAAACAAAAATGAAGGCTACAATAAATGAAATGAAGAATACACTAGAAAAAATTAATAGTACATTAGATGAAGCAACATACTGACCTGGCAATTTGGAAAACAAAGTAGCAGAAAATATTCGATAAGAAACAGCAAATAAAAAAAGAATTAAAAAATTAAGAATACTTTAAAGAACCTCTGGGACAACATCAAACATACCAAAATTTTCATCATAGGGGTACCAGAAGGAGGAGAGAGAAAGGAATTAAAAATCCGTTTGAAGGAATAATGACAAAAAAACTTCCCTAACCTGGTAAAGGAAATAGACATACAAACCCAGGAAGTGCAGAGTCCCAAATAAGATAAAGCCAAATGGCCCACATTAAGACACATCATAATTAAAATGTTAAAAGTTAAAGATAAAGAGAATTTTAAAAGCAGCAAGAGAAAAGCAGTCAGTTACCTATAAGGGAGCTCCCATAAAACTGTCAACAGAAACTTTGCAGGCCAGAGGGATTATCATGAAATACTCAGGTGATGAATAGCAAGGACCTAAAACCAATATTACTCCACCCAGCGAAGCTATCATTTAGAACCAAAGGACAGATAAAGAGCTTTCCAAACAAGAAAAAGCTAAAGGAGTTCATAACCACCAAACCAGTATTATGAAAAATGTTAAAGAGACTTCTATAAGAAGAAAAAAAGAAAAAAATATGAATAATAAAAAGGCAATACTACATATCTATCGATAATTACTTAAATGTGAATAGATTAATTGCTCCAATCAAAAGAATAGAGGTGGCTGAGTGGATAAGAAAACAAGCCCACAGATATGCTCTCTACTAGAGATCCACTTCAGATAGAAAGTCACATATCGACTGAAAGTAAAGGGATGGCAAAAGGTATTTCATGCAAATAGAAACAAAAAGAGTTGGGATAGCAATATTTATATCAGACAAAACAGACTTTACGACAAAGTTATAATAAGAAATAAAGTAGGACATTTCATAATGATAAAGGGATCAATCCAAGAGGATACAACTCTTGTAAACATTTATGTACCGAACATAGGAACATCTAAATCAATAAAGCAAATATTAACCCACATAAAGGAAGAGATTGACAGCAATACAGTAATAGTAGAAAACTTTAACACCCCATTGACATCAATGGATATTCCAGACAAAAATTTCAACAAAGATACAGTGGCCTTAAATAAGACATTGGACCAGATGGAATTTATTGGTGTTTTTAGAGCATTACACCCCAATGTATAGCAGTAGAATATATGTTCTTTTCGTATGCACACAAAACATTTTTTCAAGATAGACTACATGTTAGAACAAAAATTTAAGAAGACTGAAATTATAACAAGCATATTCTCTAACCAGGATGGTATGAAACTAGAAATCAATTGCAAGAAAAAAAAATGAAAAATACACAAACACCCAGAGGCTAATTGAACGCTACTAAACAATAAATGGGTTAACAATGAGATCAAGGAAGAAGCCAAAAGATATCTTTAGACAAATGAAAATGAAAGCACAATAACCCCGAATCCATGGGACATAGTGAAAGGAGTCAAAAGAGGAAAATTCATAGTAATACAGGCCTACCTGAAGAAACAAATAATCTCAAATAAACAATCTAATCTCACACATGAATGAACTAGAAGTAGAATAGCAAACAAAGTCCAAAGTTAGTAGAAGAAGGAAATAATAAAGATCAGAGAGCAAACCAACAAAATAGCCTAAAAAATCAATACAAAAGATCAATGAAACCAAGAGCTGGTTCTTTGATAAGATAAACACAATTGATAAACTTTTAACTAGACTTGTCAAGAAAAAAAAAAAAAGACAAGGCCTAAATAAATACAATCAGAAATAAAGAAATGACCACTGACACCACAGAAATACAAAGAATTATAAGAAAATACTAAAAACAATTATGTGTTATCAAATTGGCCATCTGGAAGAGACAGATAAATTCCTAGAAACATATAATCTTCCAAGACTGAATTAAGAAGAAACAGAAAATCTGAACAGATTACTAATAATAAAATCAAATCAGTAATCAAAAAACTCCCAACAAATAAAAGACCTGGACCAGATGGCTTCACAGTTAAATTTAACCAAACATTCACAGAAGAATTAACACCTACTTTTCCAAATTATTCCAAAAAATTCAAGAGAAGAAAAAGCTGCCAAGCTCATGTTAGGAGACCGCCATTACGCTAATTCTAAAACTAGACAAAGACATTACAAAAAATGAAAATTATATGCTGATATCCTTGATAAACATAGATGTAAAAATCCTCAACAAAACATTAGCAAATCAAATTCAACAATACATTTAAAGGATCATACACCATGATCAATTGAGACTTATTTCAGGAATGAAAAGATGGTTTGGCATCCACTAAATAATCAGTGTGATACACTACATTAACAAAATGAAGGATAAAATCATATAACCGTATCAAACAATGCAGAAAAAGCATTTGACAAAACCCAGCATTCATTCTTGATAAAAACTCTCAGCCATGTGAGAATGGAAGGAAATATATCTTAACACAATTAAGGCCATATATGACAAATCCAGAGCTAACAGCATACACAATGGTGAAAAGATAAAAGTGTTTCCCTAAAGATCAGGAACAAGACAAAGATATCCAATTTCACCACTTTTATTCAATATAGTATTGAAGCCCTAGTCACTGCAGTCAGGCAAGATAAAGAAATAAAGGCATCTGAATCAGAAAGGAAGAAATAAAACTACATTTGCAGATAACATAATATTATATAGAGAGAACTCTAAACATTGCACCAAAAACTATTAGAACTAATAAATGAACTCAATGAAGTAGCAGGATACAAAATTAATATTCAGAAATTAGTTGTATCTTTACACAGCAATAACAAACTATCAGAAAGAGAAATTAAGAAACAATCTCATTTACAATTCATCAAAAAACAAAATAAAATACATAGGAATAAATTTAACCAAATAGGTAAAAGACCTATACTCAGAAAAGTATAAGACAATGAAGAAAGAAATCGAACGAGATACAAACAAGCATATACCATGCTCATAGGTAGGAAAAATCAACATCGTTAAAATGTCTTAGATTCAATGCAATCTCTATCAAAATACCAATGACATTTTTCACAGAACTAGAACAAATAATTCTAAAATTTATATGAAACCACAAAGACCCTGAATAGCCATAGCAATTTTGAAAAAGAAGAACAAAGTCAGAAGAATCATGCTACCTGGTATTAAACTATGCTATAAGGCTAAAGTAATCAAAACAGCATGGCACTGGCAAACAGATGGACATATAGATCAACAGAACAGAATAGCAAGCCCAGAAATAAACCCACACCTATGTGGTCAATTAACCTATGACAAAGGAGACAAGAATATAAAATAAAGATAGTCTCTTTGATAAATGATGTAGGGAAAACTGGACAGATAAGTGTTAAAAATGAAACTAGACTACCTTATTATACCATATATAGTAAATTCAAAATGGATTAAAGACTTAAATGTATGACCTGAAGTTATAAAACTCTTAGAAAAAAACACAGGCAATGAACTCTCTGACATTGCTCAAAGTAGTATTTTTTTTTTCTGATATATCTCTTTGGGCAGGGGAAACAAAAGTACAAGTGAACAAGTATGACTACATCAAATTAAAAAGTTTTTGCATACAGAGGAAACATCAACAAAACAAAAAGACAATCTATTGAATAGGAGAAGATATTTCCCAATGATAAATCCAAGAAGGCATTAACATACAAAATTTACAAAGAACTCATACAACTCAACATCAAAAAAATGAACAATCTACTTAAAAATGGGCAGGGGACCTGAATAGACTTTCCTCCAAACACAAGACATACAGATGGCCAACAGACATATGAAAAAATGCTCATGTCACTAATCATAAGAAATGTAAATTAAATCCACAATGAGATATTACCTCACACCTGTCGGAATGGCTATCAATTGCAAATTGGTCCAGGCACTATAAAAAAATAGTATGGAGGGTCCTCAAAATATTAAAAGTAGAACTACCTTATGACCCAGAAATTCCATTTCTGGGTATTTATCCAAAGAAATGCAACAGTAATTCAAAAAGATATACGTACCCCTATGTTCACTGCAAGATTATTTACAATAGTCAAGACATAGAATCAACGTAAGTGCCCATCAATAGATGACTAAATAAAGAAAAGGTGGTACATATATACAATGGAATACTACCCATCCATAAAAAAGAATGAAATCTTACCATTTGTGACAACATGGATAGACTTAGAGGATTTTATGCTAAGTGAATAAGCCAGAGCAAAACAAATACCATATGATCTCACTTATATGTGGTATCTAAAGAATAAAAGCAAACAAACAAACAAACAAACAAAACAGAAACAGACTAATAGATACAGAGAACGAACTGATGGTTACCAGATCGGGGGTGTGGTGGAGGTGGGGGGGGTTGGGAAGGCCGGGTGAAGAAGTTAAATCAGAAAGCATAAATTTGTAGTTACAAAACAGTCAGGGCATAAGAAACATAGTCAGTCATATTGTAATAACTATGTACGGTGCCATGTGGGTACCAGAGTTACCAGGGGTATGGATCAATTAGGAAATTACATAAATGCCTAACCATTATGTTATCTACCTGAAAAAATGTAAAATAACACAGAATGTCAACTGTAATTGTAAAATTTAAAAAAAAAGGGAAAAAAGGAAATAAACAAAATACTCAGACAAAAAAAGAAACATATTGAATGTATTGAAATGTGCAGCCCTTAATCCATGCACCTAATCAATACATATTTGTTCAAGTCCTTGATTATAAAGTTTCTTGATCCTTACTTTTACTTCACTTAATTTAGATAACTTTAACTCGCATGGGGTATATTGGTTAACTCTAATAGAAAATGTTTATAAACATATGTAATTTTTTTTATCTCATTTATTGTTATGTCCTACTTGTTGGTTAATGACTTTTAAAAGTATCAGAATAGACTCGAATGTTGCTACAGGCTAATGTTGTCCATTGCATTCCATATGTTTGGACTATAGCATGAAAATTTTCTAATTAAAAGAAACTACTCAGATAATCGGTTTTTCTTTTAACTGCGTACAATGTTTATTCAGCACTTGGCACAAAGCTGTTGAATAAATAATGGTAACTACTAGTATGTAAACATTTAAAACTCAAAGTACATGATTAGCACATTAACTATCAATTTCATCTGTGTTTGAATAATTTTTATTCAAATGGTTCAAATTTGATAATGACAAAACCCTCATGTTTAACTATATAAGCATCCTTGTTTTAACGATGTAAAATAAATTCTAAAACATAAGCACAGGTTCCTTCATTAAGATGGAAAAATTTAGTTTCATGAGACTCAATTTTTAGTTTTGTTTGTTATTTTTGAGTAGCTAACTTCTTTTGATTGATATTTTAAAAAATATATTCACATCAAAAAAAATTTTTCAAGTCATTTTTGTTCAAAGAAGTTTCATAGGAAAACTGGTGAAATTTAGAAAGCATATTAAAAGTGAAGATTGTGGAAATTCAATTTTACTCATTTCCTTCTAGTATATATACAATGAAATAATTTATTTATATCTGGAATTTAATGGTTGATTTATAAAAATTGCACCTTTAGTTATCTCCATTTTTATAGTCAGACTAAAATGAGAAACATCCTAAACATTTCTAATATTTTGTTTAGGTAATATATTAGTTTTACATATCACAGAAATAAGCTAAGAAATGAAACTAAAGTTATAAATGGAAAAGTTTACTTTTAAAAGAAAACATTTTGTTAGTATTTTTAAAAATGAGATTATCTTATTGGAGATATATATGGAGTATAAATATGTAAAATTATTTATATAGTCATAAAATTAATTAATTTTACTTAAGATTTTATTCTTTTGAAGCATAACTCTTGGTATCTCCCTCTGAAATCTAAATTTTATATTCTAAATTTAAGCACAGATTAGAGAAATATTTAATTCTTGTTTACAAACATGAATAAAGGTCCGCCTAAATTAAAAATAACTAGAAACAATAACTTAGCTTTTACTTTACCAATTAAGAAATTATTAAAAAAAAATCTTTACTAGTATGATTCCATATTTTTCTAACATTATTTTTTGAGATTTTTTTTGTAAATTAAAATAATATTTACAACAAATATTCTAGTGTTGAATGAATTGATCTTTGTTTTCATTTGGAATAGTTTATGGATAGCTGCCATTAGGACAGTACTCAGAATCATCATTCCAATTCAACAGATAAAAATTCTGCTTACTTCTTGATGAAAAGGAAAATACCTATTCCCAGAAATGTGTGACCATTAAAAGAGTACAGAAAAATTTAAGTGAACAGATGATTCCTCAATTCCACAGATACCTTGTATAGTTCGCTTTAGAAAACTATAGAAAATGCTCTCCTGGATTTCCAGTACCTTTTCACCCTAAGGATAAATAGCCAAATAAATTTTAATTTTTCTTCTTAAAGTCTGAATACAAGTTTAATCCTAATATATTTAATAAATTTTAGAACTCTCTTATTCTATTTTCTTTAAAAATTCATTTAGCGTTTGATTGCAATAGAATATTATTTTCAGATAACTGTATTAAAAGTTTCTCTTCTAAGATACTTTGCAGTCTTAAGGATACAATTCCTAATTCTGTCCTATATCCCAACAGATTTGACCTCGAGGTGGAGTTCCAAAGCACCACTTAAAGTCAACAAGAGTTCTAAGAAACATAACAAAAAGAAGTCCTAAGAAATAAAAAAAATATATTTAAAAATGCCTGCATATATATGTATATCAAAATTTCTCTCAGATTCTTGCCCTACCTTTAGCATTATATTAAAATTTATTCAAATTTATTCAACATTGTTTAAAGAAAGTGAATTTTACATGATTTCAAGGCTTATTCCCAAATGGTTTCAGATAGTTCTGCTGTAGTGCTGATTAAAAAACACAACGACAAAATTCTTTAAGATTTAACATTCCATTTGATTTATAAAAGTGATAGCTGTAACCCAAATGGCTGTAATAAAATTAAAATATAGATGTAATTTATTTGATCATAGATGAGTACAAATAGATTGTGCCCAATCTCAGAATCAAAATAGTTTCCTGTTGAGATACAATTTGTACCATTACATTTTGTGTCTCAGAAATGAAAACTTTCAACTAACTTTCAGCTATGGATCTAAGGACCTTTATATTTCTTATCTGTTGGTGAGAGAAATAAAAGAAAGCTAAATTACATCTTGACACCTGCCCATTCAATCAACTTTGCTGCTATCCCAAAACTCCTTTGAACTATTCATCCCAAAATTGTGTTTTTGCCTTGTTCCTTGGACTAAGCTTCAGTCAAAATGTCAAGATAGGTTTACGGAAACACAAAGTGTGCATCCCCATTTCTCTCTAATTCCCTCTTTGATACCTTGGGTTCTGGCTGCCTGATCTTGACCTCAAAGTCCTATAGTGGTGCTGTATGGCTATGACTAGCCACCATCCCATGTTGTGTCTCACTCATTTTTCTGGAATGTTGTTTATTTCCCTTTGCCAACTTGCCCGAAGGAGATGCTGCCCCTCCACTGCTGGCTCTTGGTGAAGCTATCTCTTGGATATCTTTGTGGGATATTGCTCTCCACCAGGATTACACATAGTTCATGTCGTTGGGTCTGTCTAATCTCAGAGACTCACTACTCTGCTAGAACTATTCCTTTGCTCAAATTAAACTCTTATGACTGACTCAATGTTCAGTTTTCTCCTGCACTATGCTCAGTTATGCTCTGCTAGTTCTAAACATAAAAATGGAATAGGGAGTAAAAACAATATTTACCTTTTATTTTTAATGTGTTGCATTATTTCTTTCTTTGACTTGCTAATTAACAACAGAGACCTTAGATTTAATGTTACAAATATAAATTTATCAGCAGTTAACAATCTGTGACCAATGATTACTTTTGCTCCCGCCTTTTACGTGTCTTGCTAATGTCACTCCATTTTCAGTCTTCAAAGACTAAGACAATGTTGAGCAAACTAAAGAATGTTAATTTCCACTAGCTATGTTAAACTATTTGGTGATCTGTTGTTTATATAAATAAATTTTGTCATAATTAGAGAAACCACTGATGGAATGTAGAAACCCTGAGATAAACTATGATTTTGGTGCCAAACAATTTTAATATATTGTGATACTTATGTGACTGCTCAATTTTAAATTCTGTCAAAGTGGTTAAAAATGTATATACTTTGAACATTTATTAAAATATAGTCTCATCACATAAATTACCTTCATATTATATACTATTCTGAACTGATAGCTAACTTTATATAACAAATGTCTTTTGTCATAAAATACCTATTCTCACAAAATATACATCCAGTTTCTAAGCCCTATGTCAAAAGCTGAAGTTAAAACACAATATGAGTATGTAAAAACCTTCAATTTTCTCTGGTACTAAAATTAGAAAATAATTAATATTAAATAGTAATATTCATTTTTTTTAACAATTCAGTCCATGGCTTTTTGACCCTTAGAGAAAGAAAATTTCTAAGACTCAACTAGTGTTAATGCAAACGAAGATGTACCTTCTAACGAAGTGTCTTCTTTAGATATAAAACAGAAGCAGTAAGTGACAATACTGTCAGCTAAAAGTTTTCTGACATACTTTGCCTAAATTGTGCGGATTCATATCATTTGTATAGTTCTATAAAAATCCTTCAAAACCCTATAGGAACCCACAAATTTCCACAATTGGCACGGTGGGGATATAACACTTTTCAGCTGAAGGCACTGTACCTCTGGGAGGATCTTTTTATTAAGAGGAACTAGAATGAGTTATAAGTGCCACATATGGGGACTGGAATAATGTAAAAAAGAACAGCAGCTGCTGAACCACACTTGTAGCACTTAAAAAAAAGACGAGATGATAAAGAGCTGGCATAATCATAAGTTCTCTACAATCACTTTCGAAAGAGATCTCAAAGCTAACTAGCAAAGTTAATGAAAAAGTTTAGAGATTAAATAAAAATGGAATTAAATCAGAACAAAAATTATGAGGCCCAGAAATGTTAGGGGGAAAAAATAGGTAACCGAAAAGCTGTGAATTAGAAAATCAGTGAAAACATATGTAAATCAAAAAAAGAAAAAAAAAAGTCTTTATGTTTAGAGCTTCATAATGTATCTTAATGATCCCAAATATCAGCAAAAATAGTGCAGGTTTAACAGTCATTTAGACAATGAGATGGAGCATTCCAATTGCCTAAGTTGTCAGTCACTTTCAACTGCTTTTCTCTGAAATACAGAGCCAATTTCAAATGCTTTTGTCCACAGACAGATCTAAGATCTGTAGGGATTTTATATGAAATATCACCAACCAAAGGTGTAGGGGGCTGCAAATTCTACATGTGCCTACAAATAGCAATTTAAATTTTAAGACATCCAAAGAGAACAGAAGAAAGGTAATATTATATACATAAATTTGATTATGTTTCATGACAATTCACAATTTATATTAGATTTTCAAAACTGTTTTATAAAATGGGAGTCTGAAAATTCCTTTTCACTGTCTTTGCTGGCAAACTATTATTTCCAGGAGAGGCTGAAGTTTATTATTGGAATGATAATAACAACTGAGGTTCTCAAGAGGCAGAGGATGTTATAAAAATGATTGGGACATGAAATGTACAGAAAGTTCTAGGGCATGTAGAATATGTGTTCAAACATGTTAACCAAAAAGATGAATGTGATCTCCATTGCAGTCCTGAAATAATACTACACCACTCATTTCACGTGATGCTTCAGCCTTTGATTCCCTTACCCTAAAGTTTTGGCTTCTAAGAATACAACAAATGTATTTTCTAGTCTTATATAAACCATATTAACATTCTGGTTTTACACAGATCATTACCTCTCAAACTTCAAATATTTGCTTTAATAAGATGAAGAAAATAATAATCACCAGCAACTAATATAGAGTATTAGCAAGTAGAAGTATGAAGTGACATAGAGACTAAGAGGATTCAGAAATGAAACATAAGAAATGATCTGAAAACTCAAACAGCAGGAGACTCTAATAATCAGAAAAGGAAACAACATGACAATGGAAGGCTTTGTAAGTAAAGCCATCAGGAAGAACATTCATTTTGATCTCTAGAAACAAAATTTGGAAATCGAAAAATGAGAATCTCATTTAATATTTTTGCAAGAGAAAATAAAAAGCAAATCTGAGTCAACTTATTGACAGTAAGGAGAAACAACTGCTTAATAAAAAAAAAGTGAGTTGAACTAAATATTTTTTTTGCCTCAAGTTTGGAAGGAGACAGGAAATGAATTGATTTTACCACGAGTTCACCTTGCAGGTCTTCTCTCAATGTTTTCTTCTCTTTTCATTCATTTAAGTCTAACACATGGGAAAAGAGAGTACATTTACATTATTTCCACCTGAACACAAGCATCAATCCTAATTCTTTAAGTAGCTTTTTAAGAGGCAAAGATCGATATAAAATAGAAATCTAAAGTAATTTTATCCATACTCTATAGAATTCTGAAAATTCAGGTAATCAGAGAATATTGGCACTGAGCTACATAAAGGAAGAACATTATAAATCATAATGATACAGCTCAGACTCTTAATGGAAGTATCCTTTACGTTTGTTCAGACTATGATGGCTCTAGAATTCTTGTAACAGCAGTAGAAAATAAATATTTTTAAAAATCCATTTGATTGAAAAGAATCAAAACAAGCCTCAAAAAACAAATTTCTTTTTATATAAAATCTATGTTATTCCATCTGGCTTTAAAGTTTCCTACTCGTTCCTAAAATCTCCTTGAACATCCATCCGACTTTTACTGCATTGATCCCAATATAGTTTTTTTCTTTTTCAATTTACCTCCAATAAAATAACTAAAATTTAACAAGGTCGGGGAGGATAATCACAAATGAGGTGAACAGGACTGCCACTTTCTAGTCACATAAATTTGGACAATTATAATATACATATTAACTAAATATTTAACAAGTGTACTTCAGTAATATTTAGAAAGATCTCTTTGCTCCCTCATAAAGATGAACACTATCTTTAGTTATTTCATTTTCTAAAATTTCTTATTCTCCCTTCTTCTTCAGGGTTCTAAGACAATCTTGGATTTCACTCTCGTAGGTATTTCCTCGTGAAGTAAAATCATGTCGAGCTGTCACCTCCCTAATTTGATTCTACCTAATTATTATCAGATGATTACTGAATGTTTATTTTGTATGGTATAATGCGTTAGGGGGTTCATATACTATATTATGTCTAAATATAATCTCTGTGCTTAAGTTAAGGATATCTGCAAAAAAAGTATGCACCCATACACAAACATATACGTACTCACATACACACTGTATTAGTTTTGGGTAGCAGTACAAGGAGTAAGCCCTTCAGAAGTGTAGAGTGTGGTTCCTGACAACAAAACTACTTGGGAAAGCCAACTTGAAAAATAGGACTGGACCCTTAAAGAAAGGTGGAATTTAAGTGAGGGAAAGAGGATGAAAAGCAGAAAAGAGTAAGGGCAGAAAGGCAAATAGTTAAGGCAAAATAAATGCACTAGCTTGGCAAAAGCCTTTATTCGGGGCGCTGTAAAAGTTGGAGTGAAGAGAAAGTATTAAATATGGGACATCAAAATAAAAAATTTGGATGATAATTTGGCATCTCTTGTTCTCCCAAAAATAATCTATAAGAAGCACTAATCGATAGCTATTCTACTCTACTAAAGTGTCAAAATATTTTGTCTACCCACCTCAGGAATACTTCTATACTCTACTGTATAGAATTTGGCTATTTTGGAGTTGAATAAAAATACTAAAAAAAAAAAAAAAAGTTTTAGTTTTGTTTTGTCCTGAATCTAGGACATTTATGTTCTTGGATTCAGCAAGTAAAATGCTGAACTTGTCATTTTCCTTCTTTAACCTTTCTCCTCTTGTGTTTATGATCGCTTTTTGTGGGCTTCTAAAGTTGTTATTGCTTTTCCTAATTTTTCTCTTTGTCCTCGGCATTCAATCAGTTGTCTTGTCTGATGTTTCTTTTTACAGACTTCCTGTATCAATTCCTTGCTATTCATTCCCAGTCTTGTAGTTAAGTCAGATATTACATACTGCAAGAATTTCTTCTGCTTCGCGTCTCTTTCAACTCAGCATATCCTACCATGCACAAGCTTCACTTGGTCATAGCTCATCTAGTACATTTTCAGATTACTCTACCTAAAGCGCAGCTCCGTGAAACTCAAGCTCATAACATTAACAGGCTCTGTTCTGACTAAAACAAACCTCATAGCTTAATATCTGAGAAACTCAACATTCTGGTTCTACTTCATATATTCTAAATTCTATTTTATTTTTATATTCTAAATTCCTATCAAAATTAATAGTCAATGTTTTCTAGGCACATATCATAAGTTCCTGTTCTGGGTTGGTATTACCCTCTTTGAATTGTTCTTATCTTGCTCATAGTCAACCTCAGATAACATCATCTTATCTCAAAAACCTCTTATCCTGCTGACTGAGTAACCTGATCTCTACATGAATTACAGAAAGAGTTGGTAGGAAAAGAAAATGGACTGTCAAGGAAACCAACAACAGGTTTATAGAGTGCTTAAAAATATGTTAAAATGGGAAATATTTCAATATTGTTTATAGTGTTATTTAAAGTAACAATCGGATATTACAAGAGGTAATATCGACCAATAACTGTGTACACAGCACTGTGAGGGATGCAAAGAGCAATTATTATGTTCCAGGCAAGAGTCCTATGAGGTAGGTATTACTACTTACCACATTTTCAGCTAAACTCAGGAAAAAAAAAAAAGAAATCTATTCAGCTATTAAGTGCTTTATCTGAGACTAGAACCCCTACAGTCTATCACCAGAGCCCATACACTACTGATACCACCAGGCCTTTCTGCTTCTAGTTTATAATTGCATCAGCATAACTACTCTCCTTCAAAATAACAACAAATACCCTGACTTCATTTCAGGACACATAAGTATGCTATTTAAATATTTTATAAAAATTCTTTCACTTCTATTAAATTTTCAAAGTACTTTGAAGTGCATTCATTATATGTGGCCACATTTTGATTGTGATATTTTTTCTTGCCTCACACTATACATAAAATGTCTAACATTGTTTAAGAAGTATCTAAAATATCTATAAAAATGATGATACAGAATATTGAAATGACATTCTGTCAACAATATTTGACATCTTATACACAAAAAGTTAATGATAGCAGCAGAAACCGATTCAAAGAATGAATGTCAACTCAATATTTTTTCATGATAATTAAAATTTTAATTATAATTCACATAAATTAGGAAAATACAAAATATGGTCTTCCTCTAATTTTTATCTTTTCTGAAATCTATTTCCATCAAGCTGAGGGAAACTTTCCTTTTTTCTAAGAAAAATACACACAAATATTTTTTATATGCACTACTAATTCATGTAAGCATAAAAATTACAATATACTGACATTTTAATTTTATAAAGCCGTACTGTTTGTACATCAGGCATTAAATACAGTTTTCATATATTGTTTTAAATGTAATACTTTTTCTCTGAGATATGTCACATTTATACGGCAGCTAAATTAATAATAAAACGAAGACTTGTAATGCCAATTGCTAAATAAAAAATACTATTAACCTAACGATGCTAAATTTAGCTTAATATTATTTCAAGTTCTAAAATATAATGTTTAATAAACTATTTTGTTGAATCATTAATTTTTTTATTTTAATACCAACTTAACTTACATAAAAAATACTCCTCCATCCTCTATATATGGTCCATAGCAACCACTATATACTGCATATTAGCACAGGGAGTTGCATCAACAGCTTAAACACTTTTATTATGAATGTCTTTCATATCTCTAAGATAGGTCTTTTTTTTTTAAAGGGGGAAAACAGGATCTAACTCTTGTTTGCTCTTTATAGTTTTATTGTTTTAGCATTTTATACAGGGAGTGAGCATTAGCATACTCAGGAGAACTGCTGAAAGTAAAAGGCCTCCAGCTACCTACTGCCTGGCTGATAGGATAAATCAGGGATATAAAAACTTTTGTCTGATTGCTCACTTTCCTTGTTTCAGAATACTGCTACTCTCAAGAGCATATATTCATGTTCTTTCTACTTCAAGTTTTATTACTTCTTTTGTATTATTTAATACATCTAAAGACACTTCCAAAAGACAAATTTTTCCATTTTGAAAAAGTAATGGTTTGGAACCTGATAAAACATATTAATGTGCAGTGTGTTTTTCACAAAGGCGATAGAGTAAAAGTGCTATAAAGCAATTAGGCCATGGTCTTAAAGACATTAATACGTCAAATAGAATAAGATGTTTAAAAAGTCAACAAAAATAATATTCTGTGAAAGGTCAAATGAAAATAGGCACATATAAAGACCACCTTTTTCTTCCACATCTTTTGACTAGCTGTGTAATGCAAAAATGGGGGAAGAAAATATAAAAATTAGAGAAAGTAATATGCTTACCTCAATGACTTGAAATTAGAAGTATATGATGCTTAACTTTAGGAAGTATATATAGACATAAGTTATAACTCATCTTAACAACTGAATGGGGTATACACTTCATTATTCAGATTCTAATTTTTTCCTCTGAATTCCAGGTTCTACTCAGGTCAGTACTTTTTTGTAAACAAGAAACTGATATGCTTGGCCTATTGAATAAGGCCAGGCATTTTTTAAACTGTCATACACATTTCTGAAATCCACAATACATCAATTTTTAATACATCTACTCTCTCGGCTCCATTAAAAAGATGGTAGGGGAAAAGATTTTAGAGTAATTAATGATATAGTTAGCTGCTAAATATTAATAGGAATCGTAGTCTTGCATAAAATATAACATATAAACCTTGCTAATACAGACGCACCAGTAATTAAGTTGAATATGTAATTACACTGATTTATAAGATAGGCAAAAAGTCACACTTTACTGCCTTCTATGTAAACTGTGGGTAACAGTTAAACTTTGCATTTTATGGTTTATAAAAATGGGCCATATCTTAACTATAGTTCATAAATGGTTTAGAGACCTGTAATAGTAGTAAAACTTATGACAACTTATTCCATCATGAATATTCTTACTGCACCATACAAACCAAACCATGATAATCACCAATAAGATGTAGGCTCAGACTCTGCTTTACATCCAAAAGAATGTTAGTAGTACTAAGAATTTGTAGGGCACTGCTAGTACAATAATCACAGGACATTGGAGAACATTTTGAAGATGTCTTAAAACTGATTTGATACACTTTTTCACATCACGAACATGGTGCAATTTAACTCTACTTAAACTTGTATTTTTTACTTATACGTCATTCAAAACTTCATTTT
>NW_023416288.1:73649642-73677142 GCF_014176215.1 Rousettus aegyptiacus
CAAAGAAGTAGGAGAAAATTGACTATGAAAATCCTATGGCATTTCTGACTAAATATTTGATTAAAAAATCTATTTATATGTATCTTATGACTGATCTAAGTCCTCTTTGGCATACCACATACCTTCTATTTGTGATTTGTATACTGTTACTGCTTTTCAAGTTGCTCAAAGTGGGTTTCCTTTTAATATCTGTAAACCTATCACAGAAAGATATTCTCTCAGGCTTCAGCCTCAAGGCGGTGATTTGCGCACTGATAGGTGTACTTTGTTTAGTGACACCCATGGTGCAGATTGGATAGATTTTGTAAAAGATAGCATTACTTTAAAAGAAACATACAATTTGACAAGCGATTGCATTTTACTTTCATTTTATTGCCATATTTTCCAGCACACTCATTGTTTTCTAACTGTCACTAAATTGTTCATTTTCTTAGTCTGTTACATTGGTAGAGCTATTTACTGTTTATAAAGCAATATGCACTTACAGGTTTGGGAGATGGTTTGGGTTCTGAGGGTCGCATGTGCAAGTGGGTCATCATTGCTTGAAGACGTTCGCGTTCTTTAGAAAGCTGTTAAGAAAGCGTGAGATCAGAAGCATTTTAGAAATGACTGATACAGCTATTTTATTGCAGTGATACATCTTATCATTGAGCTTGTCTCAGAGTAATGATTCCTGCATATAAAAGTCTGTGTCAGTAGGAACATCTGGGAAAAAATGCAACTTTAGCTATGGAGGAGGAAAAAAACTTTTATAGCTTTCCTTATGTTAAAAGGTCAGAGAAAACAAATAACACTTCATCTTTTTGTCAATAAGAGAATTGAGGTCACAGTTGCCTCGACAGTAACAAGTTACTGAAACCATAAATTAGAAGGCCCATGGTGTCTCTTTAAAGTCCTGTGGACACTGTTAGCAATGGACTAGTGCCAACAACTGTGAAGGGGTGAAGGGTTCTCAAAGCAAAGTGCCTGCCAGGATTGTCTACACACTTCATGCATTCCCACTGAGGTCCAGTTAGTGCCCCCTGCAATCTGCCATCATCAATCTAATTCAATAGAGTGACAGAGACCAGGCAGTGTGAAACGCTGAACTCTGCCACAGAGTCAGCATCTACACTTGCACTGGGTCTCATTACAAGTGATGGACCTTACTTTTCCATCAGTCAGACACAGCAGAAAAAAAAAGGCATAATTGGTCACACTGCACACTGTATAGTAATCAGCCAAACGCTTCTGTTTTACTCTACCTTTTATAAATGGTAAACAGGTTTACAAAAAGCTTTTTAGAACTACATCTGTAATGATGCTTTTTGTGTGTTCTTGATTATTTTACAAGTCAAAATAAAATATTTTTAGCAGCTCTCTGGAAAAATGCTATGACTCGATAGACTTAAAACAATTCAAGACGTAATAATGTGCGAGGAAAAATAAATTGTACATTTAGTTACATGAAACAATTGATTTGATAGAGGAAAAAACAAACTTTAAGATGAAATATTAGAAGAAGTCTTAAAGAGTAAAAACATAATAAGAATGATATTTATCGTGATACAATCACTTTCTAATAGGTTTTATGAGTTCTATTTAGTTTTTTGGCCAAATACTGTTTCAATATTAACTGAATTTTTTTTTAACTGAAATTAACAGCATTTGATACAATACATATATTGTCATCTGTGATATTATAAATGATTTACCATTACTCCAGTAAAAATGAGTCTTAAAAATTTTTGCTAAATTCTTTAATTAAAAATACACGAGTTGAGAAAGAAAAAGGTTTTTTCTCAAGGTATTATATTACAGGCATGATACTGTATAGACTTTTTGCTACAATATACAATCTAATGAAAAAATCAAAATTAGCTTATGTAAAAACTGTTTCCACAAAAAAGTCATATTCAATTGGGGGTTTTGGTCTAACCTCTATTAGAGAAAACTTAGATTTGACTCTTCTTGGATATCGAAGTGTATGATGTAGTCTAAAGGTTATGTAATTCTACATGATACTATATTAATCTACCCTGAGTTATCAATCATTGCCATCATTATAAACAATCTAAAATTTCATTTATTTCTATTAGGCATTGTGTTAAAAAAAAAAAGAAAGAAAGAAAAACAACTCAAAATCTGCCCATTACTAAATTTAAGCCTCTAGAAATCTGAGAAAGGAGTCCATTTAGGGAGGAACATTTGACAAACCTGTATTTCTAACTGTTGCACCACCTGCATTTGCACTCGACACTGGGCAGTGCTTCGGTCATCCAATGCATGTTCATTGTTAAGGTGCCTAAACAAACAAACATAAAACAGAAAGTTGAGTAATGTCTGTATTGGTGGCATATGTTCCACTTAAAAAGCGCTTACATTGAAGTCTTATGTTCCTCTACAGCAGCAAAAGGAACACCTTGAAACTATATAGCAAAAAGTTAAGTATGCTTATGTGTTTAGTGAAAATTATTTATGTAATATAAAGAGACCCTTCAGATAGCAGAAAATGTCATTGTCTCTAAGCTTATCAGTTATTACAAATTTTTTTTTCTCCAAACCATTTCTAGAATAATAGTAACTTACTAGATGTACTTCATACACTCATGTCATTTTTTAAAAGGGCAACTTATAAATATATAAACTCAAAGTAATTCTAAAGAGAACAAAGGCAATTCTCTATTTCATTTCTGTTAAAACAGTTTGTAGTTCCTATGATGTTTTTAGTGAGCAATGTCTTATATCACCTGGATGTGGTGTGAATTATGTAAATACGGCAAGTCATCATCCCATGGAACCAAAAATACTTATGAAGAATGATCACTTGCTGTTTCTGATAAATAAAGTACACTGAAGATTCCGATAATCAGAAGCAAAAGATTGACATTTCATATTTAGTGTCTTATTTGGGAGATACTTAACCTAATCTTAACAAAAATGGTGTAAGATAAGGCATTCTCATGATCATACTCTCCTCTTAAATATGTATTAGTCAATTATCGTTATTTGTTATTATTACGTAATGTTTAAAAAGATCTCTTTAATGAGTGGTATGTTAATACATCAAAAATAGTTTAGTGGAGCATCTCCAATGAACATGAAAATATTCAATAGTATATACTTAGTAATTTATAATATATATTTGCTGCCTCCTAAAATTAAAAAAAAATAATCTTCAAGTAATTTAATATCCTTTGATGTGTCTAGTTCACCAATGGTCAAACTAAAGCTGCAGATATTCAGATCAATGCATGTAAGTGAAACATTTAACAGAACATTCACAAAATTAAGTAAAATTTTATATATTTATCCATCTGGGTGCAAGTATCATTTAAAATGGTATAATAGCCTAAAAAAGCTTAGTATAGCCTTAAAATCAGTATACTGAATTCAACAAATTTTGTGTGCCCATTCAAATAATTTACCTATACTTCTTAAAATTAATAATGGGGTAGAAAAACTATATAGACACATATATTGAAGAAGAGTCAAAATAGTTTTTCTGAGACAGAACTAATTTATAAATTAGTAGGTTTATTTGTTAGTTGATCTAGATTCAGCAATTAGAAACCTTTGTTCTGGTCTACCCTTTCCCTTGAAAAAATAAATCAGTTTTAATACCTTCTCATTGATCATAACATCAAAATCTCCATGCATCTTGACACAATTGTCATTCTTGGTTGAAGGGAAACTGCAGACTAAAATAGTGAGGTGTATCAGGTCATGTTTGAGATGTGTGCTTAGAGTGCAGGAGAAGCACTTCCACTATACTCATGTGCTCCAAACTCAGCTCTGTTCAGTTCTGTGATGAATCTAACTGGAATGAGAACTAAAATTCACTCATGCTTTCTGGAAAAGAGGCATGAAATGCTAGAGTAAACCAGAGGCTAGCTTACAATGTAAAGTGTCACTAATTCCTAATAAATAGGGTCTTTAAAAATTGTTTTTCAGGTGTTTTCCCCCCAAATTTTAATGAAAATAAAGCAATTTTCTATCAGTGTACTACAATGGTAGTTGTGTTCCTAAAGCTTAATATTGCTGTGTTTTCTTAAGGCATTTTCCACCATGAACTCTTGGGGAACACACACATATTTATTCCACAATCAGTCTAAATGATGAATATTTTTACAAATGTTTCAGCTATATACAAAGATTAGTATATAAACGGAGCGAGATAAGTAGACTATGTTATACAGCTTCACAAGAAAAGATATATTCAGTATAACATGTTTATTTTTGCATGAAATCACTTTTTAAAAAGGTTTTTCACTTTTGTTTACTTCTTAGTGATAATTATTGTCCTATATTTAAAGAACTAAAAAAAGTACAAAATGTTTGCATTATATTCTTGGGTCTTAGAGACCTATTCAATTTATCTATGCAGCTTTTTATTAGAATAGAGACTGTAGACTACAATAATAGTCAATGAGGTTTTGTCTTGATTGAATTTTTCAGTGAAACACAAAAGAACCTTGCCATTAAAATAGTCCTTTATTCTCCTGTATGAAGGCGAAAGGTTTTTAAAGTGTTGTGATGTTCAGTAATGAGCCTCTATCTAAATTATCATTGGTGACAAACTCACAAAGCACTTTTCGAGGACACATAGTTATGAAATGCCAGAGCTGCCACTTTCTTTCCTGTAATTATAGGCTAGCTTGCAGCCCTTCAATGATCATTTATAGAACAGCCTCCAGTGGATTACTGAGAACTTGAAAAACACATACATACCTCTGCCACATCTCCCTTCTCCTTTCCTCGCTATTGTTTACCAGTGATATGTAAAATAATAGTTCCTATTCATTCTCCCTACTTAATTATGCCAATCAAAGTACAGAAATAGTGTCAGATATAAATACAATGCAATAAGGCTAAATAAATAGGCTGAATATTAATATTAAATTATGAATTTATGTATTTATGACTATTTTATGCCCAAATTATTCTCTTTTATGTTTTTATAACTATCTCAGGTATTACACATATTGCTGTTCAAATTCTCTATGATTTATAAATCAAGAATGAGATAATACTGAAAAATGAGAGGATTGGTGGATTTTCTCAGTCAGTGCCTAATTGCTGTTTCAAAATGCATATGCAAAGGGACATTTCATTAATCATTTAATCATGTCCCTTGCAGGAAGTTGGAACTAATGTTGCAAATACCCTTTTCATATGACTGCTCCATAATACTATCTTATGCATTTGATATATTGTCTATGTCATAAATTACAGCTGCTTATAAAGGACCAAGTAAGATTGTTATCTCTGAAGATGCTTGTTACAAAATCTTTATTAAGTTTCTTTTTTTATTTATTGGTAGTTCTATTTCACAGCTTCATACTGGCCAACAATAATACTCTTCCTGATGGCAAAGGTCTGTAAATTACCCATGCAATCACTAACACCATTTCACAGGCCTGTTCTACTTCTACTGTTCTGCTAACAAGGCGATTACACACAAATTACTGAATGTCTATGAAATATTTAAATGCATTCTACTCTACTATGCATTAATAAGAGCAAAGCAAGCTCTGGAATTCTGGTTAGCTCCAGTCCCTAATGTCCCCTAATGAGCCTCTTACCGAGACTGCAGTTCAAACAGAGAGGTGAAGAAAAAATGCAAAGGGTGCCTTCAGAAAGGCGGCACTGAACAAACATTGTGTGAGCCAGTTCTAATTTATGGGTCACTTTATAGGTATATTGATTTTTGTTTTCAAAATGGAATAAATGATGTGGTCGACTGACGTTCTTTCAAAACTGCATTGAATCTATATGCTAGGTAGGTAGTCTGGACTGGAAAAAAACATAAATAGCCAGTCAAATTCTTTCTAAAAACAATTAAGCAAGCATTTCAGAAAGATAAAAAGTAGGAAAAGATCCTTTCAGTTTGTTTAATACATAATTCTCTTTAACGAAGATTTTAAGCTATGAATGTGTGTGGTAACTTAAAATTATATACATCCTAGGTTAGCAATTCAATTTCAACCTCTGGATTTTTCAAATTCATTTAAAGTTATAGCATTTTATAAGCTAAAAAGGGATCAGACTTAAATCCAACTACGTCGGAGACCATTTTAACAAAATGTTTCACTTGCATATCACTGGTGTTTGATTTATTTTGCATCAAGCTTTTTATGTTTAAACACTGACAGGAGTTTAAATACAAAATGTTAGCTGTCACTATTCATTTAGCTGATTATGTGAGATGCCTTAGTTTTGAGAGATGGGGGCACTGTCACCAAAAGAAACAACATTCTGACAAGTTCAAAGAATGCTTTCTTGAGGTCATAATTTTGTAGCCATGCTGCCTAGTCAAAGACAAAGAAATAGACAATACATTGTACGTAAAGGCATAATTTTAGAGTAGTCAGATGCAAGAAAAAAATACAACACATTTCCATTAAATAAACTACTTCCACTACCTTTTTTGCTCCTCTTTATCCAATGTCAAGCCTTAAAAATTTACTCTTTGTAAATAAACTTAATTCACTTATCAACTTATTACTCTTTAATATACAATAGTTTTTATATATACTGACCATTTTGCCTTTCTTCAAAGAAAGTACATCATATCAATCTTTGTATCTCAGACCATGTTTTATCTGCTGGCATCTGCACATGCAGATTCAAGAACACTTGTTTGCTAATGGGAATGTTATATTGTAAAACTTTGGGTTTTAGCTCTAAAAGTCAACCCATCTACATTTAAGCTGATTTAGGTCCAGGGAATGATAATTTGTTTTGCAGCCAAACTGTATTAAAGTTTTGTCAGATGTTATTATACTTTGACATTTTCAAGACATTAATGAAAAACTAGTATTTAGGTTTTAGTGATCTAATGAGATCTTCGATTAGTGCTTAGACAAATGCTTAGCATCTGTCAACACCTACTCTACACTAACATTCAAAAATTTTCCTAAACACCTGTTTTTAGCCTAACCTTTCTTCATCTTTTATTTTTCTGCTTTTATCTTGGCTGTTACAGATAAGAGTTTCTAACTTAGTCCTAAATATTTTTATTCAATTAGAAATAATGCTTCAATTAAATATTAAAGTATATATGTACATATGTATGAATATGACTGTGAAGGCATGTGTTATACATAAGCAACTCTCCTCTGATGGCTTTTCATGTGGTGCTGGGCAAAATTAGAGAGTGTAAAAATTTGGAAATGTAATGTGAAAAAGAGAATTTGGGACTCAATACAGTTTCTATTATCCTTTGTTATTTAACAAATTAAGTGATAATAGATAGTTTACTTTTATTTCAAACCAATAGATAAGTTGTCTGATACTCAAGCTATACGATTTATTTCTAATACATTTTAGGAATAAAAATGCCACAAAAATATTTTCTCAAAAACAAAACTTTCATGATAAACACTGGCTATAAAATTTCCAGAAAATGGATAAACAAGAAAACTCCGAGCTAAAACCTTTCACAGCTTTGACTTGTCTGACACTTTTGTTCCAAGACTCTCAATTCTCTGCACTATTACAAAAGAAAAGCTAAATCTTCTTTCCAAAAAAATCTGTATTAGTGGTGTGCCTTCTTCATTTCACTTTCTACAAAGACACTAAGTAAACTTTTTTCTGAATAACTGAAATTAATTTAATAAAATTATTATTTTATTTCTCTTCAAAGTTTCTATACATTTTAAGTAAAACACAATACCAATATGGAAATATGTCTAATTAATATTTCATTTCAGTACTGTGTACTGGCATTACCTCTATTAACAGAAATTACCACAGATCTTTGAGTTAGGATATCTAAAGCATATCATAACAAAAAGGAACTAAAAGAAAGGCTTTAAAATCTACTGTCATTTGTTCTGTCATCCCTATAAAGTTAATGGTTTGGAAAAACGGTCACTCTTTGGAACCAAAGTTGATATTTAATTGAAAGGAAATTATTTTTTAATTGTAATTTTTCATTTTAAAAAATGCTAGCATGCTTATGAAAAAAGAAGCATAGAAAGTAAAATGAGGGTTCCTATTCATCTGCTTGTTAGTGATAAAAATATATGTAAGTATTTGAGATGAATAAAAATGTTTCTTTCTATGTGCTATATATAAAGGAAATCATACTGAAGGAAGAGTATGTATATTTTTCTTAAAGATTTGTTTTGAATTTTGTCAGAATGAACACCTTGGAACAATAAAATGTATGGTGATTGGGCTAATTCTACAGCTTAAATTACTATACTGAAGAGACAGAAACAATAGTCTTGTAAATAATCTTAAGTATAAGGAATAATATAACAGATTAAAGATTACTAACATATCCAAATGAAGAAATATGAAATTAGTTGTTGAAAGAATTAATATGTCTATATTCTGTCTCTATTTTAACAAATGTTATTCTTCTTAGAGGAATAACTTTAACAAAATTACCTAACATTTTAAAAGCTCTCTTTGCCAAGAACGATCAAATAAGTTTCATACCCCAAAAATGGTAGTTCACAACTGTTTTGGTATAATAGGAGTGTACATTTTCATTTCAGAATGTTTAAAAAAGCCATAATATTATAGAAAGCAAATTTTCTTTTAATTGGTCAGGAACAATAAAAGGTTTTCAAAAAAATTCTTGCAGAAGTCTTACTGTAATTCAATTATAAAATTATTATGATGCCAAGTACTTGTACCTTGTTGTTAAGGTGCTTTTGCTCTATACCCTGTAGTCTACCATTTGTAAACACATCTTTTTGATGTTTCTGCCAACATCCTGGCAACAAAGCAGTGCAATTTCAAATGAGCTAATTAACTTAATTGTTGATGAAGCATGAAACAGTTCATTCACCCTGTTAGCTGCTCCATGACAACATAAGAGTCTCAGCCTGTGAAGTTACTTATCTCCATAAACCTATCTATAGCTCTCTGTTTAAATCTCTTGCATACCAGAATTGTGCATGGAAAATGTTTCATGAAAGATGCATATCCTCATTTGAAAAAGAATCTTTTAAGAATTAAAAAAAAACAAAAATGTCACCGTATGAAGAAATTAAGGATACATCAAGTTTTGATTTTAAGCTTGAGAAGACATATAACCTATCACACAAACATACAACCATGTATGTTTATTTATGATTACAAGGGCAACAAGTATCAATGTGGATGAAATATAGTTATTTTAAAGCTTTATCTCCTATTAACTTTCATTTCTATATTCTTCTTAAATATGCGTTTTAAATATCACTATTTAAAATAAGGGACATAAAGTCTGCAATTAAAAAGTAAACCTATAAAATGTCTGTTTGTTTAAAAATACATATATTATATAACTCCACATAATTTTACTTGAAATTTTTATTGAAAATTTAAAATTTAAGCGAACCTGGAAAACATGTATTTCAATTATTGACGTTATTATAGTGGGCAATATTTTTCATTCATTCAAAAACTTATATTGAATGGTTTGTAAATATTCACATGAAAAGGTAAGGATAAAGAGTTAATCTTCTCAGCCTGACTTTGCTAACCCACTTGTTGGAAGAGACAGAAAACTTAGAGTGTGCTTCATTATGGACCTTTACTTTCCTCCTTCAGTTTTCTTCGGTTAATTTACAACAACATGCCTAAAACTCCCATATATTCCACTCCATCCCTTAAAAAAATATAAGAAAACATACTTTAAAAACTGTCCAAAATCTTCACAAATGCTTTCACAGCCCGGCCATTTGCAAACTCCATGACCATAGAGAGTGTGAGAGGCCCCAGTCTCCTCATGTGATGAGCTGTAGCAAAAGAACACAGATGGCATCAGATTCATCTCAAGAAGCCATAATCGTTGCAGGCTGCTAGCTCCTGTCAGGTTACGATCAGTGACAAACAGGTCAAAACAGGTCAATTCAGCTCAGAGCAGTCAGAAAAATTTAATCGTTCTATTGAATAGTTCAACTGCCAAGGCTAGATGATGTTCCAATTAGAGGAGAAATAGAGCCAAAGATGACTGTTAATAAAGGATGAAAAACTAAGAGAACTGTATAATATCATATGCTAATCCTGCCATATGACCTTAATGTTACATTTACCTCTAAATAAAAAAATATATATTCATATGTGGTCAAGTGAAAAAACAAACCTATATTATTAAGAGAGTAATAAGATTTTTGAAATGCTTTTTTAAAAGAAGATATGGACATTTAGAATCATTTAAATTATTGAATATTTATGTGTGATACATATATATTTATACTGTAACAGCTGATTTAAAAAAATTCAATTTTGGAACAGCGTTCATTAGCTATATCCATCTACAGTGATCGAAGACTTTTGATAAGTACTGTATCATAAGTACATATAAGAATCCTAGAGAAATCAATTGACTTCTAAAATATATAAACATGAAATTAATCTCAAATAAAACAACAGTATGAAAGCATTCAGAGGAGTAACATTTTATAATAATATAAGCTAACAACAAAATTTTTTCATGATACTCAAGTGAAGACCAGAAACATCACCAAATTATAACATTCTATCTTAAACTATACTGTAATTAAATGTCTTTGAAAAAAAATATTTGTTTATGAGAAAGAATTTGTTGTAACTAGGCAGATATGCATATTCTATAACAGAACACTGTCATTCCACTACACTTAAATTTGAATTTAGAGATATATTATATGAGCCTCAGCCACTTTGTTAAAAAAAAAATCCTACACTTATGTTTCATCTCTAAAAAATATATTTTTCAGGTTGAACAATATTTTACTTATATATTTTATGTAAATTACTTTTAAAAACATAATTAGATAGCCATATGCCTGAATAAATGGAACTGAATGAACGAAAGTGCTTGAGTTCTCTTCTTAACAAAGCCAGTCTCTATATATTTAAAATAAAACAGTAAGTTGAAAAATTTACATAATGTACTTGGTGTTGGTAACTGAAATCAAATTTTTTATTTATGGATTTTGAGCCAAATGTATTCAGAAAGTTGTGACCATAAGTTTGTTTTCATACATTTGTAAATTTCATCATATTTATGTTTATATGTATCTATAATTATTTGAATTAATAATTCAAATTAATAAACAATCATTAATTATTTGAAGCTGATTAAGTTAAAAATGGTAAAATGTTCTCATAGCATTTGGGTTTATCACAACATCTTAGCCATAAAAATATATTGACACAATAATTCCGCATTCACTTATTAAAAAATAACTTTCTTCCGGCAAATTCCCACTGTATCCATCAAACTGCTGGTATTTGAACTAATTTTGTAACGAAAAATAATATATTAAATAAAGGTATTCGATTAATTTGTTTTACACATTTTACCCCTATTAAGTACAAATAATAATTATTAATTTTATTAATGGTTAAAATAAAATTTGGTGATAAACATAGAATAAACCCCATGAGGTTTACCTGTCTCGCCTTGCATTTAGAAGTGAAGACTGTCCATTCACTATAGAATGATGGGTTATTGGTGGTGACACTTTGGAAGTGGTGGAGGAGGTAGTCGAGGAGGAATTGTTAGTAGTGAGGTCTAGCCCTCCATGTTTAATGCCATTGTCGTCCATACTGTGAACTCCAGTCACTTCTTTCCATAACTGCTGAATCTCAGCAGGACTTAAGCCAGCTATAAAATGAAAGAAAGCTCCACTAATATAACAAAGCAAAGTTCATATAATGAAATTAGTGTTATTATTTGGGTTGATACCGATAATAAAAGTGATGTTACCAGCATAATTAATATACAATAATAAGTCAGTTTATACCATCAGTACCATAGCTTTTCTCTTGACTATTCAGTTATTTGCTAAAGACTGCCAATTTGGGAATAATACTGGGAATAACAGTGATTGGAATAACAACAAAGATTAACAGAAAAAAATCCAGCAAGTTCTATCTGAAAATTAAACTACTCAACTTTTGACATATGTTTTACTTATTGCTTGTATTGTTTTTATCAGTAAGGAAGTGAAAGAGAAACAAATTTAGAAATAAGACATCGAGAGAAATGAAAAGAAAAAAAGAAGTAAGGAGGGTAAACAAAAATGTCAGAGAAATATAGTAAACACTCAACTCAAAATAAAACTGGATTTGACAACAATTTGGTTATTTTAATATTTCTCAGAGAAGCAAATGAAATAATTGGATTTCATTTTGAGGTCCTGAATAAGCCAATGTGCTTAATAACATGAATCAATTAAGCATATAATATCTAAACTTCTCCTTTTTATGACTAACAGAATAAAACTACTACTCATTTTAAACAACTCCCTAGCTCAGATTATGCAAATTTACCTGATTTATAAAGGATGAAAATTTAAAAAGCTAAGCATACTCTTTTAGCTTTTAATTCTAATTTTCAAACAAGGAATTGAGAGACTATTTGTAGTATTTGACTTATACAATAGTACTTTTATGTGTGAAGTACTGTGCCTTCATACAGTCTTTATATATCTTATGCTCTAAATTTAATCTTCACTACAGTCCAATGGAGCTGATATTTTTATTTCAACAAATTATGGATGAGGAAACAAAGTGGGAATGAGGTTCAAAACTATATCCAAGGTCATAAATCTTATATGCAATAAGCTATGATTTAAATCCAGGCAGTCTGACTTAAATGCCTTTGCTCTTAAACAATTATATTAAAAATGTGAAAATTAATGAATAAAGATATACAAAGGAAATGTAGTTGTAATTACAATTGCTGTCATTTATTGAACATCTACTATGTCTGATACTTTATAGTCATAACCTTAATTAACTGTAACTAAAGTTAGAAATTATTACATTTTACAGATGAGGATGTTGAGTCTCAGAAAGATGAACTATGTTGCCCCAAATCACTAAGATTATAACTAATAGAGACGATTCAAACCTAATGCCCTGTGGCTCCAAAATCTATGCTCTTCATTATTATGTTTATCTACAATGTCGAATGAAAGTGCTAATCAAACTACCTTTCCATCCCCACAATTCAACATATATCTACAATAGATGGTACAGTGAGTGATACTGATGGATCAGAAGGTGTGTGGGAGTGGGGCAGGATGGAACAGGCAGGGGAGAGTGGAGAAAGATAACAGAATATGATGGTGAGGAGAGTGAGCCTTTTCGACTCTACCTCTGCAAGTGAAAGAATCACTGATTATAGCGGTAAGTAGCCCAAAGTGACAGAAGTCTCACTGCTCCACACAAAATTTCTGGGTCAAATTATTCATGACAATGGTAAGCTTAAATTGCTATGCCTATCGCCATGGCTCCTCATGATTTTAAGACACAGCCTGAGATTAAAGAAAAGATAACGCAGGTTTCCAGAGTTATTAAAAATATTTTTTTGCTAAAAAAAGAGAATAGCTTAATAAAGTAAGGTATTTCTATTACATAAGAAATAATTTCTACATAAAGATCATTAATTACTGCTTTAATTCTAGCTTTAATTTAGGATTCTGAAACTTTTCTGCTTGTAACTTTTTGATTACTGGTCTGTGTTAGGTGTCCTAACAGCCAAACTCCATTAGCAAATCCTTTTTGGAGATAGCATCAACACGTCTTTTGCATCAAAACTCTCAGCATCTCACTTGCTACCTTTCTGCTGCACCATTAGCTCTTGCTTGGACCACTACTATAGCTTCCTGCCTGTCTTTCAGCTTTCACTTTGCCTTCCTACTCTTCATTTATCAGCCAGAATTTCTTTTTAAATGTAAATTAGGCCATGGCACTTCCCAGGCAATGTCTTACCAATGTCTTTCCAGAACATTTAGGGAAAAAAAAAAAAAAAGAAAGAAAAAGAAAACACCTTACTATGGCCTATGAAGTGCTGGCATTTACCACCTGTCTTTTGCTACTTCTCTGACTTCACTCTCTCTCTACATTTCATTCCGTTATAATAGCCTTCTGCTTCTTCTCTTTCCAGCTATTGTTCTAGCTTTTCCCACAGCTTGGGTACCCTGGTTGCAGATGTTCCCATGGCTCCCTCCCTCCCTTCCTCTGAGAGGCCTCCCTACCCTGACTTCAACCATTGGCCCTCCCTACCCTGACTTCTATCATTCTCTATGACCTCAGTCTACTTTGTTTCTTTAGAGCATTTAGCAGTCTCTGAAACTATATTATTTATTTGTTTTACTTATCATCAGTCTCCCTCCACTACAATTTAAGCTTAATAAGAACAGAAATTTCTTATTTCACAGGTTTATTCCCAGTGCCTATAACAACAGTCTTGGTATGTGCTCAATGAATATTTGTTGATTTCATTGATTTTAACAGACCCATACAGTTCTCAAAGACATCTTGGTTTCCACATGGAAGTTCTGTGGTTCTTAAACAACATATTCTTTATGAATATCGCTACTCTGTAAGGCCAATGTCTAAAGAATTATAAATGGTACCTGATTCTAACTGAATAAGCGGCTAATAAAATTTTGTGTCTTGGCTAAAGACTCAGTTGTTTTTAGAGGGTGTGTCACTTAAAGATGTTTTCAATAATTTATTTTTTGGATTTTATTAATAATTTATTTTACCTAAGTCTCTGCTTACCTTTCAAAAGTAGATTTCTATTTTATTATTTTTTTTACATCGAAAATTAGTGGTATTGGCATAGTATCACAATGAAATGGTAATAAATACAAGCACATAAACATTTGATGAATAAATAATCTGTTCACTATCCAGATAATGATTCTTAATTAAAAGGAGGAGGAAATGGTTTTTAAATATTATAGATAAGAGGAAGAGAATACATTACATCAAAAAGATATTCCTGTTAGCTGGGGTTCTCAAAAGTGACTGTATATTACAATAAATTGGAAATATTTCAAAACTTCCAGTGCCCTGACCACAGGCCAAATCAACTAAATCACAATGTCTGGTGGCAGGACCCAAACGTCAGTAGTTTTTGAAACTGCATGATGATTCTAAATGTGAAGATAACTTAGGAGAAAAAATTTAAAAGACAAAGTTTTTACATCTAGAATTTCCTTAGCTTTTTTCTATGGATACAAAACTATGAATATAAAACAACTCGCCAATCAATTTTATGCAATTTTGAGTTTTGTTAAGTTTTGAAGTTTTGATGATTTCAAGAATTTATTTTTCCCTCAGTAATATAACAAATTCAGTATTTCCTACACTGTTCTGTAGAACAGTACTCTTCTAAACACTGTTAATCTAAGAGTTCTAGGAGGTCTGTGGTCTCTGTCTGGGATACTTATGATTCATGTCAGCATGTAAAACTGTTCTGAGTGCCTAGGAATGAAGAAAATTTGAATCTCTTTTTTTAACTCAGTGTTTTACAAAAATATTAGAGGGGAAAAACCCCTCCAATGAACCCCTTCAACAATTACGCTAATTTATTTTAGTCTTAAAACAGCAGGCATAGGCTTAGGATTCATCAAGTGATCTCCAGTCCAGTCACCTCCCTTCGATTGCAGGCTGCCTATTCATAATCTTAATAGATTTTCAAAGCTTACAATATCAGAACTAAGTTCTCATTTGCAGAGCTTCTCTGACTCCAACTTGCTTCTCTACTAGGTTTCTTTGTTTCTTTTTTATTTAACAGATACTTATATGGTCTGATACGTCAGTCACTTTTCTAAGTGGTTCACACATGACAACTAATCTAATACCCCAAACCACTATTCCTGCTGTTGCTGTTTAGAGATGGAGACACTGAGGCACAGAAAAGTTAAGTGACTTGCTCTCCAACTAATGTATGGCAAAACTCCCTCACATTTTTAGGTCATTACTTACATATTCCCTTCCCAGGACTTCTTCCCTGGCCACCATGTTTATAAGTTCCATGTCCCATGTCCTACTGTTACTTTATTTCTTCCTATCCTTACATTAAAATTTTTGTCCTTAGTACTTACTACTATATATTTTACTTAATTTAATGTCTATTCTACACTAAAATGTACATTTTATGTTGGTAGAGATTTTTATGTTTTCTTCACTGCTTTATCCCCATTATTTATAAGAGTGCCTGAAGTGAGTGAAAGCTCAATGAATAAAACTTAAAAGATATTTGTTCAACTGACCAGAACACTAATATACTGGCAAGTAAAATCTTGGAATCAGTGGACTAAGCCATCATAGAATAATAGTCAACTTGAAATCTTAAGATTATTCGATTTTCTTTAATAACATTTCAAGGATACACACACATACACACGAATGCTAAAAAGTTTCATAATTATGTAATTTTAAAATTCCATAACCATATAAAATTGAGGAATGCTATTCTACTTTTAATGATGACTTAAGCTTGTTCTTCTACACTGCCAGTACTGCAAATAAGCATTAAAAGATTTATTTTTCCAGGAATTGAATAAATAAAAGGATAAATTCCTAACCAAATTGCATATAACCTCATAGATAAAACAGTTAAATAATAATTTTTTAAATCTTGGAATCAGAGTTTGTGGAGTAACAACTGGGTACCAAGCACTCTGCTAACAATTAATTAAAATTTGATTATTCATATCTAGATTATATATCCTTTGGACACACAGGTTTAAAAATTTCAGTGGTTTTACTTATTGGTAAAAATTACATTAGTGACTCTTTTGCACTCAAAAATAAAAGTTTCTTTTAATGTCCTTTCATTTTTTATGTCCTGTAATTAGTTTTAAAGTTAAGTAAAAGTATTTTATGCATTATTATATAAGATAAATCTACTGTGAATTTTAATTAAGTTATTTACTTATACTCTGCTTCTTTTCTAGGGTTTCTTCTGACTAAAAGTAATAAAAGCAAATTTTGGTAGGAGTATTTATATCATTCATATATTTTATTGAATAAATGTTATGTATTAAGTAATTTGAATTATTAAAATATTATCATGTAATTTTTACTTTTCATATTAAATTTTACATTTTGAAAAAGTAGTATACATACTTGGCAAAAATAATTAAATAATAGAGAAGGGTATATATTGCAAAATTAAATTTCCCTAACAGCCCTGACCTCTCGGTCTCTAGTTCTCCTCTCCAAAGGCAACCATTATTCAAGTTTCTAGACTATCCTTCGGAGATCTATGTGTTCATATATAATGTGCCAAACCTAACGTATTATTGATTTATATTTGACTAGGGGCTTACTATAACCTGTAGGTATGATACCTATCTTTAAAATGTATGTTTAATGAGAGGTGTACGGAATACACATTTTGTCCAAATGCTGAATTACAGAGAGTAAAAATAAAAATCTCTATTTGGCTGAAACTGAGACCAAAGGCAAACGCTACAACCAAAGAAGGAACTTCTGAGAAATGGGAATACATTTGATATAAAAAAAAAATTCTTACTATGATTTTAATGCTAAAATTTTTATAGGCTGTATTTTTTAAGTTTGATATTCTACCATAAAACAAAAATTTCTCAGTTTTCCTCATTGTGAAATTTTAATGTGGCAAAATTGACATTCTGCTTCTTAGTCACCCCTCAAGATATAAAAAATTGACAAATAAAACTTTTTCAAGTCTTATGGCATAAATGGAATTAAATCCATTTTAATGTATTCATGCTAGCACACTAAACAATTCTTCAACAATTGGAATTATGATATAATATTCTCCATCTTTCTATATTTTTTACCTTTTCTCAAAAGATCAGACTTTGAATATTTCCCTATGTATTTATTTTTATGTTCATTTTTATACATAAAATTAACAATATTCACAGATAACTTTGCAAAGTTTTATTACTGCAATAATAAATGTATATTTATATTTCTGCTTGCTGATGGGAAATTTATTATATAGAACCCCCCAAAAAATTTTCCCCCCAAGTTACAAATTGAAGACTTACTGATATTTGAAAGGGAATGCTAAGATGATAACAATAATTCTGCATGAAATGCATTGTTCATATTGCTCCTGCTGTTACCCTGATTATACAGTGGTGATCTATGCAAACTTACATGATTACAGATAAAGCAAAAAATCAGGTATGCCATAAATGGTATCAAAGTAGGCATTTAGCTATTTAGATTTCCAGAAGCAGAGAATGAAGTCAAAGCCAAATAACTGATTTGGCTAAATAATGGTGCCAAGGACAAACATTCCTAACAGCATAAAGGACATCATTATTTCAAAAGATTTTATTTTCTTTATTATTCAACAGTTTTCTGATTTCAAGCTCTTCTAGTTCTACAAAGTGTTACTTAAAAATAGTTCTGGCTTGATATCTAGCATTCCCTTTGTCTTTTAGATTGGTAACAAAAATGTTATGTTTTAAATAACTTGCTTAAGTTCAAAAATATGCAAAAAGTTGGAATGAAATGTAGATTTTTACCACATATATTTTAGTCCCTATAATCACAGTAAACCTGTGAATATATGGTATATTAAGATACACTGACTTCTATAATGTCAAAACATATCAAAGTTTAAAATACATGTATAATAATTTTCTATTTTCTAACCTGTAGACAATGATATCTGGTCATGAAAATGTGTCTCTGCGTATTAGTAGTTGATATATGAACTATAATATCTATGTAGCAAATTGCTTTATATTCAGTATATTATTCGAGATTGACTTACAAATCCATCTTTTTTTATTTAATTTCTGTATACCTATACTCACTCTATACACATACTTGAGGTAATTTAATTGACTATTTTTTCATTACAATCCAGTATTATAGTAATATTTATGATGACTATAAATACTACATATTTAAAATAATATATTTAAAAATTATAAAATACATCACATCATTTTGCAAAATAGAGAAAAATGCATATCTCCTACTCTTTCCAAATTTATCTGATTATCATGTACATATGTTTATATAGTTGAAAAAAGTTGTAACTTTAAAAGCAGCCCAAAGAAGCTATGTTAAGTCATGGGGATAAATACTGCAAATATGGCATATTTTTAAGAACTCAATGAGAACATTATTATTGCATATTAATCCTACTCAGTTTTCATATGGCTCTTATTCATGGCTAATTAATCAACCAATCAAAACCTGGTATAAAGTAGACTGGAAAAGTGATAATAAATATATTTAAAATATATATTGTTCATCTGAAATAACTAGTAACTAAGACAGAAATGATTCAGGGGTTATATTATGTAACACATACTTCTTTACTTCCTCCTCACACTCTAATTTCACAATACAGCACCAAGAAATCAGTTTCTTTACTATAGCTGACACATTCCGCCTGTGTTTGGCTGATAGGTCTCCATGATGGCACTTTTTACACTTATGCATCTGAACGGTGGAAAAACATGATAATGACTTTAATCTTTGTTGTTTAAAATATAAATTTTCTGCTCAACCTCAGATATGTTTTCAGATTTACTTCCTTTTCCTCAATGTTCTCTATCCTGTGCATTTTCACTCTCGTGTACCTTATAGAGAGTACAAATAAAAAGGAAAAAGATAATTATATCAAAAGAAAGCTCAGAAGGAAAAGAAAATTTTCATTGGAAAACTATTAGGCTGGTTATATCATAATATAACCATAATAAATTTTCTTGTTCAGCAAGGTATGTATTTATTTGTTTGCTTATTTATTTTGCAGTCTAATTTTTTTTTTTTCATTTACAGTTGACATTCAATATTATTTAATATTAGCTTCAGTTGTACAGCATGGTAATTAGACATTTATATATTTCTTAATCCCTTCATCTTTTGCACCCAGCCCCCAGATAAATTTGTATGTTTTGAAAGAATGCAGGTTAGCATATGTATTTCAAATAAGTTACGTTTTGTTTCTATAAAGATCTACTTTAAACTTTCTTGAAATGTTTGTTTGAATGGTTTTACTAAAAAAAAGTCATGGTGGATCGTGTTTTTCAATAGAGGAGATTCTCATATAATTTGATCCCAAATACAGATTTTATTTAAAATTTACTGAAAAAAAATTAGTGAGACGAATTTTTTGCTTCTGTTTTGGTGTAGTTTCTATCAAAGAAATCTATGTTTACATTGAATTAACTTATAAATTCCTTTCTTTTTAATCTTATTTGTTTATTTGTCCTCAAATTGTTTTTATTTTTCTAAAGAATAATAATATCTGAAAAGAACATTTAGTGCTATGGTGACACCGTGGTTTATTTTAATTCTTTTTGAAATGACAGAGAAAAATAAGTATTGCTTTGTTTTTCTTTCATTATTTTAACTTTATCTTCCTTGATTTCCTAGGAATGATTTAATCAGATGAATTAGAAGATCTGAAGTCAAGTCAAAGAGGGAATTCTGGAAAATTTAAGCCAAGAAGACAGTATTTGATAAAAAGAAAAAGATTTACTATATGTTATTAATTTCATGTGGCAGAAACAATGATTATGTGCATTTTAAAGGCTGTATTTCATTTAATTTTTGTATATTTGTTTTCATTTTCTTCAGTGCATTCTATAGTCAGAAAAATACACAGAAAATACTACTACAAATATAACTAACTCAAAATTCATTTGGATTAAAGTTTGTTCTAACAAAATCTAAATGCAAATTAGAATATGCTTTTATTAAGTTTAATGAAATATGACTTTTACCTGTGTCAAGAATTTTAGCACACAAGGATGCATTTTATTTATCATTATTTTTCTTTTTTCTACTCTGAACTCTTTCCATTTCCCAAGAGAGTCAAATCATAAATACATAAATTGTATTACTATATGGTATTATTGTACTATCAAAGTACATACAAAATTTTCTTATCAGAAAAAAAACAAATAAGAGCACAGTTGATAGTTTTTCAAAACTATCATTCACAATTCATGCATAAGCAATATTATTTTAGAGAAAATAGGATCAGTCTGGTCCCATGATGTATGATGGGATCCCTTACAGTAGCAGTCCCCAATATTTTTGGTGCCAGGGACTGGTGCTCCTACGAGAACCTAATGCCTATAGATCTGAGGTGGACCTAAGGTGGTAATGCCAGTGCTAGGGAGCGGCTGTAAATACTGATGAAGCTTTGCTTGCTTGCCCACCGCTCACCTCCTGCTGTACGGCCGTGTTACTAATAGGCCATAGACCTGTACTGGTTCATGGCCCGGGGCGTTGAGGACCTCTGCCATACAGTATAACTAGGAATATGCACTGGAGAAATACAAAAAGCCTCTGTTTTATATACAGGGGTTTCAATGTAAGGATTAGAAACTTCTATCTTTTTTTAATCAGTTGTCAACCAAAACTTATGTCAGCTCATTTGTGTTAAATGAGGTATTGCTAATCTTCCCAGTAATCTAATTCTCTGCAGATCTTCAGTATATGTTCAGTAGTGCTTGTGTTGCCCTTATGAATTATTTGCTGCCATATGACTAATAAATACACATTTAATATCTACCAAAACATTTGAAAACAGGGTGTAGTAAAATTTCTGAGTCTCAAAAAAAAATGTGTCAAGCAATGATGTTAATAATGTTTTAATAATAAACTTGAAGGTCATAAGAATAAAATTTCTCAAGGTATACGGTGGACCAGCCATAAAATGGTAGAAAGTGCAAGATTAGAAATGCGGTATGCACCACATTTTGTATATACCTTGAGGCAGTGATTGGACAGGAAGTGCCGCCTGGCCAGGTGGAATGGAGATGAGTCCCTGACGCTGAAGGCTGAGCAGATGTTGCTGTTGCTGGAGTTGTTGCATCTGGAGAAGCTGCTGCTGGAAGACAAGCTGCTGGGCTGCCAACTGCTGCTGCTGCTGCTGCTGCTGCTGTTGCTGCTGCTGCTGTTGCTGCTGCTGCTGCTGCTGCTGCTGCTGTTGCTGCTGTTGCTGCTGCTGCTGCTGCTGCTGTCAGAAAACCGAGCCCAGTCAACAGCAGAGAACATGATCTACACAAACAGCTCTCATACAGAAAAATGTACATTCCTTTCATTGTCCCAGTGAGCTTTTGAATGACTGTCCCATGGACAAAGGTCAAGGACAGAATGCCAACAAGTTCTAGATTTTCAGCTGCCTTTCTTATAAATATTATACAGCAGCAGAGAACCAAAGAGTATTGCATTAAGAGTATGGTAAAGGTCAAGAGAAAGTTTGTAACAAAAGTTCATACTTTCTAAAAAATCGACTTTCGCAGAGGATGATGAATTTATTTAGACTAAAAAACAACATGTTATAGAAATGGTCAACTTCAACAACAATCTTTTTTTCCTCAACTGAATAAGTTTGATCTGTGGAAGTCTATGAATGTAGTCTCTAGTGTTCTATTAGTAAACTGGGATGTAACCGTCACAAGCTAGGCCTGTGAGCTCTCTCTCTCTCTCTTCCTTCTTCTCCTCTCTTGTTGAAATATATTAATGGCAGGATCATGTTCAAGGAAGAAAAAGAAAGTGCCTTTATTATAAGAAAAAGTATAACTTCCAATTTTGTGAGGCATTATATTAGAAACCTGAATTTTTTGGACCCGGGAGGGTATGAGAGGCAGTCACACTTCAGAGAAAGACAAGCTGCTGTGGAAGACCTTTCCTTTTTAGTTTGGGAAAAGAAACTTCTGATGCGCTCACTGGAAAACAGACTGCATAATGGAGCAAGTCATGTGGATTGCCCAAAGCCTCCGGAGAAATAAGGGAGCAATTTCTATTCTGTAGTTGATGGCTGTCTGAAATTCTATTCACAAATCCAAACAGAATCAAAGCCTCGGGAGGTCAAAACTGTTTCCTGGACGTTTGCATAATGGGCAGCTTGAAGACAACGGCTCTGATACCTGCTGATCAATTTAACTACTTCAACATGTTTTGTTTGTATTATGTTTATATTTGATGCAGTTTGCTGACAAGTGCAAGCTAGGCCTGAGAAGCCAGCTTGTCAGTTTGATTTATGAGCATATCAAACTGTAACTTTCTACTAGCCACTCCAAACCTACAGTAGCAATTCATTAATCAGAGGCCTGTGACTTTGAAATCTGTGCTCAACCAGTTTCTCCCTTATTCTCCCCACCCCCAACAACAGACCAAATTTGCATGCATGTTCTCTGAGCTGCAGCACTAAGAAATAGAAAGTTCCTGTACCAACTTAGAATCTCGGCGAATACAAGATAATCAGTACTTTGTCCACCACATGGCTTGCTCTTTGTACACTGTGATTCATTAGTGAACATTAAACAGCATTAGATTGGAACTCTCAAGTCCCATGTTACAAAAGAGGAGTACATGAGAGTTCTCCTGTCACTGTTATTAAGCTCAGTAAAATATATGATAATGCATCTTTGACAGCAAGAGCCTTGTGATAGGAAGATCTGAGACCACCCTCAACTCAACTCTTTTCCCAACCTCACATTTTTCTGTATTGATGAGCAGACCAGATCCTACCTCTTTTGCTTGCTTTCCAGGATGTGGCTGTTGCTGCTGCTGCTGTTGCTGCTGCTGCTGTTGCTGCTGCTGCTGCTGTTGCTGCTGCTGCTGTTGCTGCTGCTGCTGCTGTTGCTGCTGCTGCAAAAGCTGAAGATGTAACTGCTCTTGCTGTTTCTTGTAAAACTCTTGTAGTTGTTGCTGAATAAACCATTTTGACTTTAATAAATAAAGGCAAAAGTTTCATGTATTACAAATCTCCTAAACTCTTCTAGACTGGCATACGGTAGGTAGAGTATCAAGATTCGCCTCATGAGAACAACAAAAATATGCATTGGATTCAAGGAGACAGATCTACATACATTTTTTTCCAAGGCAGCTGAAATTTTCCAATCCAGAATCCAAAAATCCCTAAACAAAAGGTATAGAAAATCTGTATTCTAAAGGGCCAGAGCCAAATGAATACCCTAAATTATTACAACTGAGCCCTAATAGCATAAAAATAAGTTATACTCTACCATTTGTAAGACCCAAATACATAGCTACATAGAATCAGGTTGTTCAGTTCTTACTGGAAAAAAATTTTAATTCAACAGATGTACAGAATAATGTCAGGTAGAAATATGAGCAACTGGCCTATGGTCATTATCATAGAGGACAGCAAAGTAATTACATATATAAGAATTCAGGTAAAGCACAATATTTTCTCTATAATAAGTAAGGCTATAACATAAAGTTCACTTCATATATACTTGAAGCTCAAATGATGTACATATTAGTTTCATTATTTAGAAAATAAAAAACAACAACAACTAAATTTCACTAACCGGTGGCCTAGCTGTTTAACTTTTTTTCTAAAATGTAGGTACTACTCTTCCTAAACACAGACATATTTTGAAAAAACGAAAACAAAAACAAAAAATCTCGTATGCTACTTCCCCTATTGTGACAAAACTACCAGTACTATGTGAACTAAAGAGTACTAAAGTGTTAGAAGATTGAAAAGTAACAATTATCTATGTTTCTTTGCACTTTTATTGGCAAGTCTACAGAGCAAATGTACAAAGAATTTGGATATTTAAATTTGATTTATTCCATGTTGAAATTACACCTGTCTCTGCTTTCATTCTAGACTTTAATGAATTTAAAAAGACCAAGGGATCTAAATTTTCTTATGCAGCTTTGCAATTAAAGCACTACATTTATGTTCTAGCATGTTGCTAGGTTGTCCCTTCAAACAGAAAATAAATTGTTAAATATGCCCATGAATCTGTCAACTAAGTGCATAACTTCTGCACCATGCTAGAACACCAAAGCAGGTAATCCACATTACCTGCTGCAGCATGACTGCCTGCTGCTGCTGGAGAAGGGCTTGGAGCTGCTGAGGAGACAGGACTTGCTGCTGAAGAATCTGCTGCATTTGCTGAGGGGTGATCACCTGTGGTGTCATCATGGCCACCGACACAGGCACCTTGAAAGAGAGAGAAAGTGTGGTTATAACCAATGTCTGGTAACATACTTCACTGCTGTTTGCCATCTCTAATAAATTCCTTAGCGATGATTACCAATAACTTTATGTAATATTTGTTATTATTCAACTATTTACTAATAATATTAAAGTTCCACAGTATTTAGACACTAGTTTTCCAGATGCATCAGATTTCATCAGATTCTCTCTTTATGTTCCATGTCTTTAATGTATTATGCTTTGACTAGCAAAGTTAAAAATAAACAATTACAAATCAGTGTGCTCAATACTTTGTAAGTGATAGGTTCATCATTGTCACAGTGTTATAAAGGAAAAGCCTTTTGAAATGGTTTAAAGGTATTATTAAAATACATAATGAAGATGAAACAATTGGAAATATGCCTATAAATATGTTATCAAAACTAGTAAGAGAATGTATGTAGAATGTACTCAATCATAAAACATAATCACCATCTTCAAAATTTATATGTAATATAGTACTAGAAAAATACATATAATAATATGTATATTACTACACACAGTAAATCATATAGATGTGTGTGTGTGTATATATATATATATATAAGTATATATATATATTCAGAAAATAGGTCCATAGATAAGTCCTCTCGAAGAAGTAATCATAGTCTAGTATTCTAGATTTTTCTTTAAACATTTCCTTGTTTCAAGCTACGTGAGCTTATATCAGGAGTTCCGGGAACCTAAAATTTACTCAAAAGTTATTCATTAAACTGAAAAAAATATTTTGCTTAAAATTTCCTCTCTACCGTTTCCTTCCTCTTCGAGGTCTGAGAATTAAAGTCAGAAAAGAAAAGGAAATGAGTGAGAGAAAGAAACAGAAGAGAAAGGGGAAGCAAGGAAAATAAAGAGCAAAGGAAAACTAGGGAGAAAGCCTTAGAGAAAGCGATAAAAGATGTGGAGAGATAAGAAAGAGATGGCAAGAGAGGTAAACAAAAACCCTGCACAAAAACCTGAGGTATATGCTAAATTCCATGGCAGTCTCACTGTTTGAAGTCATGGCTTGTAGTACTAACGAGCATTAATCAAACTTGTCCACTAGCCAAGTTTGCAACTTTTGAAAAAGCAATCATTTTCTTTCTTAGAAAAAACAATTCACTTTTACTGTAAATAAAAGCAAGTATTTGTAGTAACATTGCTTTAGAACAAATTCTTGGGAAAACATGTCTTTGAAAATAGAAAAAGATTAACAGACATGGTTCACTATTTTAATAGTCATTTTAACTCAATTCAAAATTTTCAAGTCTGGCACTTTGTGTAATAAAAAGAGAAATTAACAATAAAAAAGAAGTTAGAAAAAAAAGAATTCAGGGTGGAATAATCCTCTCTCAAGAAAAAAAAATTTCATATTTAATACTAGGAAAAGGCTAGGTCTTTTCTATTCCATGTTGATATCCTGAAATATGGATTTATTAGATTTAATTTTGTAAAAGGAAAAAAAAGAGTCACACTGTAACAAAATCAAGAATGATTTCCAAAAATATTTCTGGACTTTTAAAGAACACACTGACATACCTATAGATTACTATATTTGACTTTATCATAATGGAAGGCATTCTAAAATATGTGTTGTAATATTAATTCACTCGACAAGTTGCCCAACTGTTTACTTTAGTTGTTTAATCACTTAATAGTCAGTTTACTTAGTTATTCATTTTTTTGATTAACAAATAGAATGGTTAAAACAAATAGTTTGGAAAAAATTAACTATCTAAAAAAAGGCCTTTTTTTCCAATAATCATTTTACCTCATATTGTCTCCAAATAACAGAGAAAGACAGACATGTTAAACTTTAGAAGAAATGCTAATCTAGATGAATAGTTAGGTAGACATATAGATATTACATATATGTAAATAGCTACGTACATACACACAGATAGATGCATGTCATTAAATACCTTTTATAAACTCTATATTATGTGATGAGATACTTGCCACACTTCTCTCACTTAACAGTGCTTTATCACTTTAGCATATAGAGTGTTTTCACTTAATTATATCTACAAGTGACAGTACTTTACGTGTAACTGAAAACAAATGCACTTTATAAGAAAAGTTTTATGAATGAAGGCATGTAATAATACACAAGTTTACAGTCAGATTTCGGCTTAAACAAATTACATTACACTAAAGCTTGTTGCTGTTGCAACTGATTTGGTGTATAAGCAAATTTAGGCAAGTTTTCCACCTTCGCTTTCTATAGAGGTCATTTTCCCTTTTACTATGGTTGGATGAATAATTTTTTAATCTTAAAATGGTTTGTATTTCCCTTATAGTTAAAACTTTAATACATAAAAATAACCATATACTTGTCATCCTGAAATCACATGAATCACATATATGTAATGTTCTGTAAATTTTAAGCAAATTCTGGCCTACCCTCTAGGAAACTGCCATCTAAAGCTGACACAAACATAAAGATATGAAGAAAGATAAGCCAACTAACACACAACTAATTGAACATTCTACTTCAGTAAGATATGTACAAAAACACAAATTAAAATTAATTTGTGTAGAAAAGCCCAGGTGCATTTCTGAGGGATTTCTGACATTACAAATAAGCCAATACTATCATCGCTAAATCCACATACATAAGCTCATCCAAAATGAAACATTTGAGGCAACTAAAAATTTAAATTATTTGAATAAACAAAAAATTAGGTTTTCTTATAGTGTCAGTTATATGATGGATATAGATTGCTCAGCTTGCCTTGTTTAGAAATTAATAATTTCCAAAATGCAGAACTTCTCCATTTTAAATCATTCATTTTGTGACAAATTTCCTTTATTCCTCTTT
>NW_023416288.1:73682142-73839642 GCF_014176215.1 Rousettus aegyptiacus
ATACTGTTGTAAATTATGTTGGATAGAGTACTATTTTTTCCATAGTTGCACCTATTTTGTTTAATAACTGACTTTCCACAAGATTATAAAACTGTGTTTAAGTTATAGTTTTGCTCATCCTGTTGCAATAGACTCCACGATTACTTTTTACCAACTAGTATCATTGAAAGGTTTCTAACATTATAGGTAATGTAAAGTCCATTAGGTCAGGCTCTTCATAGCATGACATGCAGTAAATTACAAGTGCTTCAAGCAGCTCAGTGAATTATAGTTCGTCACTTTGAAAGGTTTCCCACTACAAGACCACAGATATCAGATCTGGCAGTTAGGATCCAATTAACACCTTGGTCAGAATAATCAGATTGCATGTGTAAGACTTGTATAATTCGTTTATTGCTTCCATGCATCTTCTGTCTGTAGGTAAATTTGTCGCTATTATTTCAAAGCTTGGAATCAGTATTTCACTTGCCTTTAGTTTATATTACGAGTTCTTTTTCAGTGCAATGATGAAGTCCCCTTGTTTCCATAATTTAGATCACTTGTCCCATAGATATTACAGCTTGATAAATGGTTTGTTTTGGTAGTTTTGTTTTGTGCTCTTATCATGTCATTATATGGCTAGAAAAAAATTGGTAGCAATTTTTACTAAGCACATTTTATTTGGTGTATCGGAGACAGTTTTCTCCAGTATGATCACTAAGAATCTTGCATGACAATTTTATACACCATAAATGACATATGCAATGACATTTACATGTGTACTGTCATATGAAACTATTTCTTGCTACACTGAATATAATACTATGACTGAATAAAAAAAAAAAATTCTGATCTAGTGATATCATTTTTCTAGCCATGGTCAGTTATTTAGAAGAGGTCCTTCTGGGAAAGACTAATAAAAAGAGAACACTATTCTCATATTTGATACTTTTCGCCAGTACTTTGATAGCTAGTTTAGTCACACTTTTAAACATTATAGCTAACTAAATAGATATCTGGAAAAAATAATCTGACCCAAAGGATGACACAATTTCTTAAAAGAAAAAATAGATATACAAGTACCTCTACTGTAATTTTTAAACTACAATGGCCTAATAAATGTTCATATATAAAAAAAAAAACTAATAAATTTCCTGAAATAGCATCATAGCCAATTGCCAGTGAAGCTTATTTGTTACAAATTAGTTTCTTTATTCTCTTTTAGATTATACCTAATGCAGATTTAAGTTCCCAGATTCAGATCACATGTTTCAAATTCAATATAAGCTATCATAGTATCATGAAAACACAGTTAAATTCTATGTATAAGATGTATTAAAAATAATTACTCTTTATAGATAAAATCTAAGTAATAATACTGGACCTACCAATTATAAATATGCCCCTAGTTTGGTTTTATACAGATGGCTATTTAGTGATTAGTGAAGACAGTACAACTAGAATTCGGTTTCTTTTCACAAGTGGCTATGTCTTATACACACACACACCCCCATATATATGTGTGTATATACATATATATGTACACATATATATGGGTGTGTGTGTGTGTGTGTATACTCTGACCAGATTTTATATGTGTGTGTGTGTGTGTGTGTGTGTATATATATATATGCACAATTATACCACACCAGAGAGTCAGATAATGCAAATAATATGAATTTATTCTTATAAATGATGATAAAAAAAAAAAACAAGACTAACGAAGATATGGATAGCAACAAAAAGCCTGGTTGCAGTGTCAGACTTCGAAACCAGAAAAATTCAAGTTGAATATTGGGTCTCTCATTTGCTTTGTCTCTTTGGTTAAGCTATTTAATTTCTCTAGAACACTTCCTCTAACAGTAAAATAAAGATAAGAACATCCATTTCACTCGGTTATTCTGAGGATTAATTGCGATAATGCATGTAAATACATAACACGCAGTAACCACTCAAATTATCTTCCTTTACTCCTTCCCTCTTTACTCAGATGTACTTCTTCTTCAAGAGACTTAATTATACATAACAAATTCCCCCCAGTTTATATGACTGTAAAGCTAAGAGAGGCTATCTTACCTGTAGTCTCTATTCAGACTTAAACTCTAAAAACATTAAAAAGTTTGGGGGTTTCATAATCTATACTGAATCCTAGCAGTTTATATCATAAAGTAAAAAATAAAACAAAGTGATACATAATATCTACCTGTAAATAGTGTTCTATGAGTGCATTTATTCAAAAGGAATATTCTGGTACAAGTATATGCCAAGCTAAATTTTTTTGTGTGTGTGTGCTGTAGACAAAGTGTCTGAGAAAATATGTCAAAACTCAACTCAGCGCAGCCTCACTGTAGCCTAAGCCCAATAAGGGCTGTCTTGCAGCAAGCTCTACTAGTACCTATTATTTGGTTTCTAACTCTTGCTCAGAAGATTCCTTGTGTCTTAGGCTCCATTCGCATTTTAGGTTTTGTCCGTACTAGTAATCCAGTTATTATTATTACCATCATCATCATCATCATCATCATCATCATCTAGGTTTTACCTTCATCCAACTCTGGTTCTAGGTTCTAACCATGATTTCAACTTGTTATATACCTTATTAAAGAATAAACTTTCTTGTAGTCACTCATTCATCCAACCGAAGTCGGCTAACTTCTGGTGGTGGAAGGGGAGGGAAGTAAATGCACGATTAGTTTAGTGTGACAAGTGTAACAGTAGAATACACAGAAGAAAAAGGACAGATATTATTGGTATGGCATGACAGAAAAAGGTTTTCAAGAAGAGATAATCTTTTAGTTGAGTTTTAATGAATGAGCAAGAATTTAGAACGCTGAATGGGTTCTCTAGGTAGAAGTGAGGCATAGGTGAAAGCATGGGTATGGGATACATATAACACAGGCAGGTAGGAGCCAGACTGTGAGAAGGCCATGATTACTAAATTTAGAAGTTAAAAATTTCTTCTATCACCACTGCTTGGGTAGTAGGTAGAAAAATATAAAGATCTTGAAGGATTTAAGAAAAGAGATATGACGAGATTTGAATTTGAGGAATATCCATGGCAACAATGCTAGTTAGGAGGTTGCTGTGAACATTTTAGATTACTTGAATGGGATAGAGAGGAAAAGAGTTGTTGAGAGATGTTAAGAAATTAGAGCACACAGGATGTGATTGATTACACATAGAAAATGAAAGAAAAGGAGTAATATAGATGACTCAGTAGTATCTGAGCAGATGGGGTGATTTCATTTATTAAGGTAAAGTAAACAGAAAGATTGATTTTGAGTGGAAAGGTAATAAGATCAAAGTTGAACATGCTGAGTTTGTCTTGTGATATCACTAAGTAGGAATGTCCACTAGGCTAAAATATATGTGGTTCTTGAACCAGAGAATGATAGACTCAGATTCAGGTTTAGAAGTCGTTAGCATATCAATGATAGTTGTAATAACAGTTTAGATGAAGTTACTCATGAATCTGTATGAACTGTGTAAAATGAGAGCAGAGGGTTAGACACAGAATTCTGAGGAGTTAGTTTCCTACACAAATATTTATTGAATATCCATAATGTGAAAGTCACTGTGCTATGTGTTGAGGAAATAATGGCGAATTAGTAAAATCAACATTCCTTCTTGCTCTCTCCTTCTTCTCTTTCCTCTCTTTATTCCCCTCCCTCCCTTACTTCCATGAAAAATGTTTATTAGTCACCTACTATGTGCCAGACATATACTAGGTGCTAAGGATACTACAGGAATAAGGCAAAAAATTTCCCTATGTTTGTAAAATTTATATTTTAATGAAGAAATAAATTAAATAGGTAAACTGATGAAGAGAATAAAATAATTATAAAACAATATGTTCTAGAAAAAGTAAAGAAAGTTCAAAAAAGGAATAATAAGGAATATTATCTTAGTATGGGTAGGAAAGATCTCTTTGAGATATAGCATTTAAGTTAGAACTAATGAATAAGAAGGAGCCACAGACTGACTTTACCTGATCTTGACCTAGAGCAAGGGAGTGAAGTAGAGATAAGGCTGAAGAGCTTAGCAAAGGTCCAGTGCAACCTCTGCTTACATCCTAATAGAAGAGATAGGCAGCAAATCATTAACTAACTACGGAACTAATTACTTAAATGGCAATTATAGAAAGTGATCTAAAGAAGAAAATAAACAACAGAAGAGCACTATCATTTGAGGACACAAAGAGGAATCAAAGACTGAGAAGGAAGTTGAGAAGGCCTCATTGGAAACCAGGAGAATGGTATTATAAAATCAAGAAAAGAGAATGTGTTAAGAAAGAAATCATAATCAATAAAGTCAGAAGACGCAAAGAGATTAAGATAGTGATAAGATAATGTTCTGTGTCTTGGTCAATATGGAGGTTAATGAAGTAGGCTAAAATAACCTCATAGGAAGGCTGGGTCAGGAGTCAGATTGTAAAATGAGGAGGAATAGATGGGCAGCAATAGATTCAAGAGAGAAGACTATTCTTTTAATTAAGTAGGTTATGATGAGAGTGATTGATAAAATTGCCAAACTAGAAGAGTATGTGGATTCCATGGAGTCTTAATTTTTTATGAGAGAAGATTTGGGACATATTTTTCTGTTGAGGTAAATAAACTAGTAGTAATGAAAGTATGTGAGAACATGAAAAAAAAAAAAGGCAGAGCAAAGTCTTTTCATAGGTAGAAGTAGGTGACATGACAGACGTGACACCCAAAGCAACAAGTGGTCCATCAATAAAATGAAAAGACAACCTATGGAATGGGAGAGAATATTTGCAAATAGCATTTGTAATAAAGGATTAAAACCCTAAATATAAAAGGAGCTCATACAACTTAATAGCAAAACAAACAAACAAACAAATAATCCAATTAAAAAAGGGCAAAGGTCTGAATAAACATTTTCCCAAAAAAGACATACAAATGGCCAACAGGTAAATGAAAAATTTCTCAATATCACTCATCATTAGGGAAATACAAATCAAAACCACAGCAAGATGTCTCCTCACACCTGGTAGGATATCCATTTTTAAAAAGACAGATAACAAGTGCTAGTGTGGATATAGAGAAAAAGTAACACTAAATATTGTTGGTGGGAGTGTAAACTGGTACAACCACTACCTATCTTTTATCTATACACCTTTACCTGGGAATGCATCATTCATTGTTCACACTGAAACAATATGGTAGCTATTCTTATTATTGTGTCAGACAAAAATCTCTAAGGATGTAACTGTTGTGGTTTGGTTACTGCCAAAGTACTGTAGGTAAAGATATTTTCCTTTGGAAAGAACAGAAAAGGATTAACTAAATATCAAGTCGTGGTTGGATGGGGGTGAATATACAAAGAGAAAACTTTACAGAGTGCTATTTTAAGCAGTAAAAAAATATTGAAAATGGATCTAAGTCTTGTGAACTGAGCTATAAGCGCACATTGCTTTGGGTACTGCTTAAGCTTCATAAAGAGGGCTAGACCACCATGCTTAATGCTGTCTACTTAGGGCTTATTGTGATATTTGGCACAAAATAGACAATCAAAATATATTTTGAAGGACAAATAAATAAAAGAATATTTCTTCACATTTCAGCTATGTATGCAGTGATTAGAATGTAGGAATATCCTTTACAGTTATTTCTAAGGGCATTGAAAATGTAATATAACGCTATCCCTATTGTCTTTTCAACATAATAGTCCCTTGAATACTAAGCTGAAAATGAATACAGTTGGAATTCGATTAAAATTTTTTAAATTGTTGATCCGAGTAGCTCAATAAAAATTCCTGTTTCCAAATCAGGAACAAAATTCACTTAATATGCAAATAGGATTTACATATGTGTTTATTTTGGCATATTCATAAAGAAGCATCATAGAACAAAATAACTTCATTAGCTTTTCGACTACTCCTGAAAAAAACACTACAATTGTCCAAAGATAGCAGGTGATAAACTTCTTCTGCTTTAACCACAGAATTTTACTAATTTTATCTCAAATTATTTCTCTTTGCAGAAACTTCAGCATTGGAAAAGTAATAACAGTATAAGAAGAAACAAAAAAAGCTGTTATTGGACATCTTTCATTTTCAATAAATCAGTTCACATTAGAAAACCTCTGATTTTCATAGTTATTACTCTGTTCTCTGTGTTGCAATATGTAAAATTACTTACTATGCCATATTAAAATTCTTCTGTTTTAATGTCTATCTCTTCCCTTACACAGTAAGATCCTTAAGAATAGAAAATATACACAGCTTCTAGCATGCTCCTGGTATATAGCAGGTCTTCATAAATGTTTATTAACTAAATTACACCACAGATAAATGTAGAAATGTTTTCAAATTAACTTTTCTTTAAAAATTGTTTCTTTTAATATCACATATGTAATATATGCTTACTGTTGAAATTTAAATATTAAAATATAAAAGAAAAATCACCTATGATTCCATTACCTTTACTACCATCATGGGTTAGTGCATCTTCATATTTTTAATACCCATTTTTAATATAAAACGTATTTTATTTTGTAATATACATTCATTAATGTTCATTGGAAATATATAAAGATAGAATTTAAAAAATCACAGTTTTACCATTCAAAGTTCACTCTTTTTGTAGATTTATTTTGGATGGTCTGGATATGCAAGAATTTCAGTTGCAATGAGTTAGCTAAATAACATAAGTCTCCCTACAGTACAATTCAGATTTAGTTACCACAGTATATTAATTATGAAAAACTACATAAAGTATAAATTTTGATGCTAGAATTTCAGTCCGTAAATCACTACATATGTAACAGATGCACAGAACAATCCGCAGCAAGGATCCAGTTGATCTATACCCACAGAAGCTGTGAAGAAAATAAATGTGTATTGCTTTAATTTGCTATGTTTTGAAAACTTGTTAGGCAGTTCTATAAAAGTAATATAGTAGGCATAAAAATTTTGATTCACAGACATTTTTCTTCAGTATTCTATGGATAAGGCCTCAGGGTCTTCAGGCATTTGGTATTACAGAGGAATACAATTTGAAGTCAGTTCATTCTACCCACCTGATTTGTAGGAAACCTTTTCTCCCATGTGAATAATTATAAACTATTTCTTTTGTGCTTATATTACAAGAAATTAGCCAACATCACGGTATAAATCTCTCTCTCTAGCCTTATTTTTTATTCGTTTGTTTTTAAGAATAATTTCTTGGATTTTATGTTAGATTACTGTTTCTATTTCAAATGTTCTGATTTCCCATTCAAGAAATGTTTCTATTCAGGAATTCCCTTTATTTTTAGGTTCAGACTTCATCATCTGGCCTATCTATTATCTCACATTTAAAAATCTTTGTATATTTCCTTTATTCTCTGGAGAATAAACATTTTCTCCCATATTAAGAATTTGATTTACAGAGTCAGTATTACTTTCAACTACTATATCTCCAAAACAAAATTTAATTCTGATATTGCTTTTTAATTTCTCTGCAATCTTTATTCGATCTTATTTTTATCTCACTCTCTTCAAACTTATATCATTTCCTTCTTATTTCGATCTGTTCTGCTCTTATAGCTCTCTCTGTTTATAAAATTTATGTTTTCTCGAATCCTATTGAAAATGCCAAATATTTTTACATTTCTTTTCTTTTTGATAATCCAGTAAAGTATTCTTTGAATGCATTCTTCCCCTCAGTAGAAAAAAGTTTTTCTCTTATTCTACATTTTCCCATCTTCTTCTTCTTAAGTAATGACATATCCAGCCTTGAACTTGCCAACAGACAGCTTTGCCAGTACCTAGCACTTGGCACTTGGATTACAGGTAGATTTACAATGAGTCTCTATCCACATGGATAGGATTGAATCTTCTCAGTTCTGCAACCATAGCTTTACAAAATAGAAAGACACTAACCCAGTTTTCATTAGGTTTTCATGGAGTGGGGATCTGCCAGATCAGGATAGAACACTTACTCCCCTCTCTGACATCTTTATATAACAATGGAGATATTAAATAAAAAATTTTGGAAATAAACAATTCATAAGTTTTAAATTTTGCTCTGAGTAGTATAATGGAATCTTGCTCTGTCCCGTAGTATACTTGTGTTCAACTAACCTTTATTTTACTTAATAAAGACCCCAAAGCAGAAGAGTAGAAGTGGTGGCAAACTGTATATGCCAAAGAGAAGAGAGAAGCTGTAAAGTTGTAAAGTGCTTCCTTTAAGGGAAAAGGGAAAAGTTCTAGACTTAATAAGGAAAGAAAAACCGTATGCTGAGGTTGCTAAGATCTATGATGAGAATGAATTTTCTATCCACGAAATTGTGAAGTAAACAGAAATTTAATTCGTCCAAGTTTTGCTGTTGCACTCAAACTGCCAAAGTTATGGCCACAGTGCATGATAGGTGCTTAAAGACGGAAAAGATATTAAATTTGTGGATGGAAAACATGAACAGAAAATGTGTTCTGGTTGACGGCAAGCATTGAGCCTAAACGAAGACTTCAGCAAGGTATCTCCTGAAATAAGTCACCTCATTCACATAACTTTTATTGTTATAACTGCTCTAGTTTATTATTAGTTACTATTGTTACTCTCTTATTGTACCTAATTTATAAATTAAACTTTATCATAGGTATCTGTGTATAGAAAACATATAGTATATATAGGCTTTGGTACTGTTTGTCGTTTCAGGCATCCGTGGAGTCTTGGATCATATACTCCGCATAAAGGAGGACTACTGTACAAAAATCTCATTAACTAGAACATTAAATAAAATAATGCACATGAAAAGCTTAGCATAGTACTTGGCGCTTCGCAAGTACTCAATATTACCTTTCTCTAGTTTGATTATGAATATAGCACAGAAAACCTAATCCTCTCTAAGTATACTGTTACCAAAGCTCCTTGTTTAAGCCTACCTCCATATCTTTATTTATGTTTATGCCCCTTCTGGAATACAATGTATTATGTTAGCACAGCACCGCCCCCCCAACCCACAACATCCTGCTTATTTCCAACTGGGTTGCTATCTATTTCTGACTGTGTATAAAAGAGCAAATGAGGAGAGGGCAAAGGGAATGGCACTCAGATTGCTGCAAAATCCAGCTATGTACAGTTATTGAGATGTCAGTTATCTGATTATTTCAGACTTCCTGGATCAGAATAAGAGGACAGACAGAGGTTTTCTAGTAGCTCAATGGGTCTCCAATTTCATCAATTTCAAGAAATGTTTAAAGTTTTCATAGGTCTTAAGAACAGTGGAAATTTCCTGAAAATTCTAGGTCCAGTTTGACTATGGGTTGCCTTTGGAAAATTTATCTCATGGCCTGTAAAGCATAGGTAGCTACCTTCTTCAAGTTCAGGATCTGAAAATAAAACTGTCAGGTGTACACATACAGATAACTAGACATTGCCCAAACTCAGTGCTAAATCCTGAACTAGCAGAGCTGCTTCTGTTACTGTGGATCCTCTCATTGAATGGCAATCTTATTTTCCCAGTCAGCTAAGCTCAATATCTCAAGGTAATTTTTACTCCTCTCTGAACCTCAACCCCATTTTCAATCAGTCAGTAATTACTGCCCAATCATTTCTACAATGCATCTTCAGTCTGACTCCCTCTTTCTCATTCATACTCTCTCAAGTTTCAATTCCATACTTCACCATTTTTCATTTGACCTATTGTTACAGTCTTTCTTTGAAGTGGTCTCCCAGCCTCTAACGTCTTCCTTCTCCAATCAATACAACTTATTGTTGCCAGAATTATCTTCCCAAAATACAAATCTCATCATGTAACTACCCTTGTCACAGACTAAAAAGGCTTTCCAATCCTATAGAAGAGAGTTTCTTTAATGAAATTCAAGGTCTATCATTCCCTAACAAAACCCCTTTCCAGGTCCATCTCTCATAGATCTCTTCACTGTATGCAACACTACCAGTGGGCCAACTGCCCACTGAGTGCATTGGGCATTTTTGCTTTCCACTGGTATAGCTTTTTCATCTCAGCCTGGAGTGCACTGGAGTGTGTTGGCAAATACCTCAAGCTACCCAAACCTCATTCTTTCAGTAGGGCACCACCTCTGGGAAATAATCCCCAGAGTGCTTGGATTAACATTGAATTTTTTTTCTTTTCTACACATTCACTTCAACTCATTTTTTCTATTATATTTATCTCAATATGCCTTTTATTATGATTGTTTATACATAAACCAGACTAGAGAAATGATTTTGCCTCATTTACTCTGATCTTCCACAATCCAGCAAAATGTTTTTGCATACAATAGTTCAAAAATAAATTCCCAGTAGTTATCAGGGTTAAAACCTATAATATGGTAAACACTGTTTTATCATAATCATTGTATTAAAATATTCACATAAAGTGCTTATATTTTATATAAAAATGAAAATAAATTAAGACTATAATTTTTACTTTTGGAATCCTCTGGTATTTTGGGGTCACTTAATCTACTGGGAAGATATAACAGCAAGATAAAATGTGTAAAAGTGAGATTCAAGGGCACAATTTTCCCTCTTGTATAATAATTACACTTAATTTAACTCTGTGTTCTTGACAAGTAAAACTTTGTGTTAAACCATACAGTGGGTTTGTTAATATTTGTATAGCATTTTAAAATTTACAAAGTATTTTTACATTTTTATATCTTAGAAACCATCATTATTATCCATTTTTCATGGGCTCAGAAAGAACAAGACAGGCAACAGAATAAATCAGAGGAAAAACGGGAACTTGAATTAATTTTTTAATTGTTCCCAATCCAAGGTGTTGTTCATCACTTTTACCATGGTTTAATTTTGTTGCATCCTCAGAGTCTCTAAGAGCCCCATTTCTGAGTACCGGAATTATGGTAGTCTTTATTAAAGACCTAAATAGGCTTGGCTACTCAAGAGGGTGACCATAGAATTATTTGGATATGTGTGAGAATAGCAAGAGGCAATATGGCTAATTACCAGAGGAGATGATTGTAAACCAGAACAGTCCTGGGCAAACCGAAATGTGCAATCTACCTACCAGCTTTAACATTTGAGAGAACCATATTTTCTCCCCTGAAAGCCAAAGTATAGAACATTATTTATGAATTTTTCTACCTTGAAATATTTATTAGCTTTGCTGAAAAACTGTATTTTATAGCAATGATATTTTTAAAATCCAGATTTATTTAAAACATTTAGTGTAAAATAAACTGTAAAAGTATTTATATGCCAGTTTAGAGTGGAAATTTTGCCCCTCCTCCTAAAATAAGCATAAATAAACATAAACAAATCAAACGAATAATTCTGAGAATAACAAAATTCTTAGGCATATTTATTCAGTATTTGATGTTGCAAATGGTCATATAATTAGTTGATTTCAAACAATATGTTGAAAGCATCCTTGAATCTTTGGGATTTTCAAAGATTTTGCACTCTCTGTATTTTTGCTGATCGATTTTTTTCAGAGGACTTTGATTTTTACTTAGTTATTTTTGACAAAGTTGTATATATGTAGAGTGAAAAACATGATGTTTAGACAAATGCATACATTGTGAAATGACCACAATATAACTAATTAACATATCTATCACCTCCCATAGTTAACATTGTGTATTTATATGTATGTGTTTGGTATAAAAACTTAAGCTCTTTTCTCTTAGCAATTTTTAAGTACACAACACATTATTAACTATTCATAATCATCATGCTGTACATTAGGTCTCCAGAGCTTATTCATCCTATAACTGAAAGTTTGTACTCTTTGATTGATATTATTTTTTTCTAATTAAGAACTTTTAAAACACCACACAGTGGAATCAAAGGCTACAGACAGATTTACAACAATATTAACATAACCTTGGTTTTTAGAGTTTAATTATTTAAAAGGGTTTTGTGAAGCTTTAATGTTCAACCTTACCTTCTTCTGGTAAAATTTAAGTCACTTTAATCTAAATTTCTGTAAGTAAAATCAGTCTTCTATTACACAATATATTAGCTACAGGCCAATCATCCTTTTTGTAAGAGCACTTAAATTTTTTTAATATAAAATTTCAACTTTCTAGTCTATGTAGCACACTGAAACTTATCTGTTAACCCAAAATGATAAAACGTCTTCAAAGAAATTTGCTCTCTGCCTATTCAGTCATCATCTAAAATATTCTCCCAATGACAAATCAGGTAGTTCAAGTCATTAGGGTAATATTTACTGATGACAGAAATGCCATAAATAAAAGGTCAGGGATAGTTTCATTCTTAGGATGCAAGTCAGGTTTTCCTGAATTCCTTTCATCTCAATTTAAAACAGTAATTTAACACCCAAATAATCATGACTATTACATTTTAATATAAGTTAAGTGCTCTGAGAAACATTTTTAATGCTCATCAATTAAAGGACTCCTTTCTTTGGGTTTACAATAGTGAGTAGAGTTTTGATATTAATGAATATAACTTTGATGTCTGCACCTGAGCCTTGCCTTTGATGACCTCACGTTATTCAACTTACTCTTTGTCATTGACTAGATCCACTAAAAAGCTGGCATCATAGTTGAAGGTAAGGTCCCATTAATAAAAAACAACAAAAAACTGCAGTGTCATCGTTTTGCAACACACACTGTCCTGGTGATTCAACTCCAGTCACAATGACACTAGGATATGAAACTTTTGTATTCATGCTGCAAATTCGTCCATAATGCTTTGGGGTAATTTTTAGAGTTATTCACTAGTGTAGACATAACTGTGAGGTAATTTCATAATGCCCTTAAATATTATAATTGCATAGTTTTCTATTTTCAGGAGTATTAGTATTTACATATTTATACTTACATGTAGACATATCTAAGATATAAAACTGTGGGTGTCTTACAATCGAGAAAAGTGAGGTGCCTATAAAAATGAGGAAAGATACACTGGTTGGCCTGTCCTTGGAATGTAAACCCAAGGCAGAACTAACTATCCACCCTTTTTCCTTAAGGGAGCTTTACAAGAGTAGTCTTGATTATGATAACAGAATCCAATTAGCATCAGCATTATACGGGGTAAATTTATTCTAGCACTGCTTTATTTATAAAAATATTAAATAAACATGAACAAAAAGTTTTTAATAAGCTAATTATTGGAAATATAGGAATATGAGAGTAGTGTCAGACCCTAAAGAAGGTAGGATTCACAGAAACATTTTTGCACTGTATCTGAGTTAGAATTGTCCACTATCCATATTGGCATGATTAGATGAGACAATTATTGAGTAAGTTCACAAGTGCACATTTTCACTGAGCAAAACCTATTCTGCTTCTTCAGTAGAGTTGACTGTTGCATGCTTGCTGGTTGAAAGGACTCTACAAGTTTTATTATACTTGATTGAAGGCATTTATCCTAGCCAAATAGCCATCACTAACCCACAAAGTCATTTTGTGCTCTGGATGGATTCAGTCTATCAAGCCCATGGCTTGGGAAATAGAGGCAGGCTGGATTTTGGTCCCATATGTCTGATGACCTGGTGTTCTTGTGTAGGGTACAACTTACACAATTGTATCCAGTCACCTAGCTTGGACGTACACTGGAATAAGTTGCCATCTTTGCTGGCATTTATGGTGATACCTGAATGTCAGAGCCTTCTGCAAAGATTATCAGTGTATAATGATATATCTTAATGAATTGACAAAGAAATAGAAGCTTGAAAATAGACTGTAATGTACATGACATTGGAAATAAATATTACCTCTGCTCCACAGATTAACCAATACTTTGTTTTTAAAGAGATTTTAGAATACATTGCAAGAAATTATATTTGTGACACTTGAATAAGTTTGCCTTCAAGGAATGGTGTAAACTTGGAGAGTAGGTGGGCTTCTAAACTTCAGGCAAAGCTATATACTTCTTCCAGAGATGCATACTAATAAATAATGGCACTTTTCCATGTTCAGAGTTAATAACTATAACCTTTTAGATTTATATGTAACAAACTGATTCTTTTTTAGAGGCTGTACACAAATATACCACTTTACATTTACAATTGAAATTATATAATTTATATCTTAAAAGTATAAGCATTGAGGGGAGCCCCCAACTGTTTTCATTGAAAACAAAGGACACAAATAGGCTTTATTTTTGAATTGTAATGATTTGAATTATTTCTGATTAACAACAAAAAAAAGTTCTATTATTTCGATGTCCATGATTACATTATAGTACAATGGAGAAAAGTCGCTAATGGGTACTTCTGAGGTCAGGACTGACACTGTAGCATTTAAATTTGTTTATTAATGAACTCAGAACTGGACTCCTTCTTCTAGAATGTCAAGACCTATTAACGGTATAAAATCTGAAGTACTATTAAAACCTTAAACAACCAGACTATCTAAGAATATCATCCTAATGTATGGCCCCTGAAATAAGTAACCCTCTTCCAAATGCCTAGGACATGCGTGGAGGGGAGAACTTAATCAGAGGAACTGTCATAATTTCATCAATGGTAGGAGGAAAACAGGATATTCAAAATGCTGAACTACAGCAAATATAAGTGCACTTTTGGTCACTGCTTTTTGAAGAAGAAAATATCGTGCATAACAACTCGAGAATGTATTTAACATACATTACATTTGCATGAATTATGTTTATTCATATGGTCAGATACATAATGGCTTGCTTGATAAATGGCTGATTAGTTTTATAATCAGCCCAAAAGGGATCTGCTTCAAAACACTCTTTCCTGAGGGCATCTGACTCTCCAGATATTTTCAATTTTGCCTTTAAACAGTGAGACATCGACGTATTTGGCGACCCAAGCTTATCCCTATCTTTCGGTCTTGGCATTGCTTTCTCAGGCTTGGATGTCCGGAGAAATCGAACAATTGGCCACCACAAACCTCAGAGTTCCAAGGAGCACAAACAAGTTGTCAATGCAGCACCACTCCAAGGAAAGAAGGATTTTCACAAAGAGAAAATATTTCAAGGGAATCATGATTTCTTTCTTTAATAACATGAGGAAAATGTAATATTTCTGATGTAATATTACTGCAGATACCAGCCTTTGATGATGAAACTATTTCCTTCACCTGAGACTGCATGACAGATATTCAGATGTGGAACATGACTTTAATATTAAGGGAAAAAAGTTTAAATATTTCCCTATTGTTAGATAACCTTATCCTGGTGGAACTGTTTTTATTTTTTTCGCTTCATGTCTTGCCTCAGTAATATTCCCAATTCTTATGACTAATCCCTTCTTCAAATTGACTTCAATTGTTCCTTATTCTGGGACGTTTCCTCTGACTGACCCTAACTCTGAAGTCCCAGTCTGGATGTGCAATCCTCTTATAGCTTTCCAAATCAATTTGCACTCTTCAGTATCACTGATTATACTGTCTCATAATGATCAGGCAATCTGTCAATCTTTATACTTTCTTTTGTGGCTCCCCATACTGTAATCTCTTGAAGATTAGCCCTGAGGATTATTTATTTTCCTGTAAGGCTGAACAATATATTTGCTCCTTATTTGATATTCAACTAATGGTGAATAAAAGAATAAAGTCCTTACAAAGCAATTTACATTCTATTACATACCAACATAAATATCCTTAACCTTTTACTAAACTTGATTTTGGTTATCTATTTGCCTCTGTTCTTGCCATTATCATAAACTCCTTTCAGAAAGGAAATAACTCAGATTGTGAAAAAAAGAATCTTCACTACTTTTAGGTAGAAAATTCTCAGATCAGTATTATTTCACTGGAGACATAGATCTGTGTTCAGGTAAGAGTTGAATGTTATTCTCTTTCTGATAATATAATTAAAAGGGTTGCTGGGGTCAAGAAAATAGAAAAACTAATATAGATACATAGCGGTCAATTACAACATGGGAAGTTAATACTGGAAAGCCTGTAGCAAGAGAGTATTATAATTAAGATAAAGAAATTAAAATAGTATATCAGTTGGCAGGAATGACCAATTAGGGCAAGTATTATGTAACCAAATTTATGAATTATAAGAGTGCCTATTCATTATTATAGCTGTTTCCTCATAATATAAGTTCTTTATGTTATAAATAACTTGTACTTGCTCCTTGCAAAGATGAACACAGCTTTAAAGTTCGGAGTACTGAATTTGAAATTGTGATGTTTAATAACGTGTTTATATAGCTTATGATTTCTGCCACTTCTTAATTTTGACTTTTTCTTTTCTGCAAGAAGTTTATAACTCTGAAAATATCTTTATCTAGTGAATATAAAAAATATATCCAGGTAAACACACTGAAGATTTCATTTTACCTACTGGCATTTAAAAAGTAAGTAAACTTCAATTCAGTCTTTGGAATTTTAACACAAATCGTGCCTAAATAAGAGGTATCGACAATATAGTTTATTTCAACATACACATATTCTTATGAATATAGACTTTGCTTCAATCTTGCCACCTTTAAGAAGCCTTCAATAAAAATTTGGCAACAAAAATTTTGCTCCCTAATGCTTGTGTTTTAATTAACCCCATTATCATAATTGACTATCACTGGTTATTTTCTGCTTTTGCAAACTTCTTGTTTATAGTTTATCTTACTCATTTGCTTTATGTATAGGTTATGTCAATAATGGGATAGTTTCAAAGTGAGAATATTCAACCCAGTCAGTATCTTCCCTGCTCAACAATACATTCAATCTGCCATTCATTTGCTAAGCGTGATTGAAACAAAGCACTGATCAGGCATCTGTGAAAAAATGTATAAAAGTACTAATTGTGAGTGACAGCCAATTAAGTTGGGGTGAGAGGTGAGGGTGGGGTGGGTAGCCTAATGTAGATGATTTGCCTAAACTGATTCCCACAGGACACCTGGCAAATTTAAAAGTGAATTGAATTTTTTTTTTCTTAAAAGAGTTTGCATTTTATATATTTCATTATATAGAGGAACTACGTAGAAATGATTTAAATATCATAATTAAACTGATTATTGGAGAATGCATGTTAATATACAGTTTAAATAGGCCATATTTTGATATATAACAATAAATCAACTGTTATTTTTTGTTTTCTGAAATGTGTATATATTTATATCTTCAGTTTTCTGAAAGATACTTATTTTATAAGATAGGTGCTTGTAATTTCACCCTATAGCAATGTTTCCAAAATAGACGTGGAAATTTTTATATATACATTTAAGTAAAGACCTTCATAATATTTAAAGACCTTATCTGTCAATGTTTAATGGTTCAATCAACTCATAACTATTTATTTAGTATCTATACTTTTTTTGGCATCATATAAACAATGAAGAATACTACTTGCATTGCAAGCTGCTTCACTACAATCTAATGCATTTTATTGCTAGTTAAATTCTTTATAAAAATTTTTGTACTTTTATATAGATACATATATGTATGTATATATATGTATATATACACACACACACATATATATATATATATTTCATAGTATATAACAGTATTTCCAAAAAATGAATTACAGGAAAAAAGATACTCTGCATAAAAGGGGATCTGTGACCAAGTAAAATTTGGAAATACTTTTATATGTGAAGATTCAAAATGCATATTACCAAGTGATTGGCTTAACCAGAGAACACACAGTCTATAAACATGAAAACTATTTAATTTCTTCAATAGTCAAGAAAATGTATATTAAAACAATAAGAAGAGTTTTTTTGATTGGTTATATTAGGGAAGATAGGAAAAAAATATAATCTTCAGTGTTGACAAAGAAATAGGGAAATGGACATGCCCATATATAGAATGGGCAAGTGTGGCTGGTTGTTCTGTACATTGGTACCAACTTTCTGGCTGGGAGTATGTACCAGAAATAATATGTTTACATTTTGATCCAGCAACTCTTTGATGATTGAACTCTAAAAAAAAAAAAAAAAAAAAAAAAAAATTAAGGATCTGAAAACACACACACATATAATCTAAGTTTGGAATATTTTTCTGTGCTATCTTTTTTTTTTTACACTGACAGCACCCTGTCCTCCTAGGTGGCCTCCCATCCACATACTAACCAGGTCCAACCGTACTTAGCTTCCAAAATCAGATAGTATCAGGTGTGTTCAGAGTAGCAAGGCTGTAGACTCTGGGCTATCTTAAAACTGTGTGGTATGATGAGATAATTGTTTTTCCTTATCTACATTTTCTACTTTTCAAGACTTCTGTTTAAAAAGATACATAAAAATTTCTTGAAAAATTGTTTAAAATCATTTAACCTAACATTGAATAAAATAGGCCTCTATTTTAAAATACTAAATACAACCAAAGTGAAAACTATTCCACTTTAATTTTTAACAGTTAATATCCTGAACCTTATAGAATTTATTAATATGCAACCTAAGGAACTGGACAAACACAGGCATTTATAACTGAGTGACAAAAACTAAAAATAATAAAAACAAAGAATAGCTCAGATGACCCTCAAATGTTTTATCATTCAGTCTAAAAAGCTGACTTTGGTGCCTCAATTTGTTGCAAGGAAAGATGAAAGCTAACCCATTATGTGAAAAAATCTCTTGAGGTGAATGGACATTCACAGAAATATCAAGCTGATGTCAAACGATGCCAATTTTTAACATAATAGAATACTGCAACATTTTCATCTTCTTAGATATGTTACTTGTACTTTTATAATTATACTGTCCATTGTTCTAAAACAATATATCCTTAAATGTAGAATCCTTAATAGTCCAAAGGGACAGGTTTAAAGTAGTTACAGACTATTAGCATTACTTGAAAGTAAATCTAGAGAAGAAAGGCTAATCAAGAAGGAGGGCAATATTTACAGATTTGGATTAAAATAGATCAGTAAAGAAAATAGAACCTGATAGATTCAATAGAAATGAGGAGTGATGCTATCTCATGAGAGGCAAAGATGGGAATGTAAATTAAGAATAACCATTTGTATCTCCCTAAAAAGGAAAAAAAGAAAACTCCTAAATAAAAGGCATTATGTTTATGCAAACTTTTATTTCTTATGGCATGTATTTCATTCAAAATCAAATTGAAGCATACAACAATTATACTGCTCTAGATAAGCACATAGCAAAGCATGAACTCAAAATAATAAAGTAAAATGATTACTGATAAAAATAATACATACGACAATTATTTTTAGAATTAAATAAAGAATAAAGGCAGTATCTCTAAATATTTCACTAGGTATCCCACATAAAAGTAGAGGTACTAGTTCATGTAACCATAACAAATTTGGAAAGTATTTTTTAAATGCAGAAAAATGTTTTAGCATCTGTATTATTATCTGACTCAAATCTCACAGTAACTTATTTAATACTTAATAGAGCCTCAGTTATTTTTATCTTGTCTCTGTGTAGTCCAATATAGTAGCCACTAAACACATTTGCCTGTTTAAATTTATTTTTAAATAAATTAAAATTAAATAAAATAATATGCAAGTCCTCGGTTATACTAGCCGTATTTCATGTGCTCAGTGCGGCGAGTGGTTCCCCTGTTGAACACTGAAGATATAGAACATACCCATCACTGTGAAAATTTCTATAGACAGGTCTTAAGAGACTACTTGAGAAAACAATCCATACCAATAACCAGGGTATAATCCTGTGCACAGATTCTAGAATCAAAACCCCAATGTAGTGAGTCGGTTCAGGAATGGCTATCCCCATTTTATAGATTAAGATCCATGCCCAGAAAGATAAAATGCTTTTGCTGAAGTCATATATGGAGCACAAGGCAGATCCATGAACTGAATATTACTAAAAACTATGCCACTGCCACTAACTTAATCTTATTTAAACTGAGTGGATATAAACAATCTCCAAAAATGCTTTGTACTGAAATTTAGACAAATGTTCAAAGGCTAACTGTATTGCTCCATACAGAATAATAGAAAAAGTGCAACAAAATCAATCATTTAAAAACCTAATTAACCCGGCAGATAGTTAGGGTGAATATGCTATAGCTGTCAAGTTAATCAGTATCCAATGCCTATACATGGTAGGCATAATGGATTTTAACTTACACCATTTTAGTTAGGAAAATACTACATATAAAGCAGTATTTGAAGGAGATCATTAATATAAGTAAAAATATGATTGCCAGACTGGTTTGAGCATAAAATGCATTTTGAAAAAAGGCACTGTATTCATAATAAAACAATTTGGGAAGAATAAGTGTCTTGGGTTACAGTTTCCTTTGTAGCTCGATATTTCTGAATCTTTGACTTCCTTAGAAAAAGCACATAGTATAATTATAGTATCAGTTATTAAGAACAAAATAATTATGCTTTATTTAAAGTAGTTGAATTTTCTAACTAGTTTCCCTTGTCCAACTGAGTATATCCTGTATAGCCAAGAAGAAAACACACATACCTACTCTTTCTCTACTTATCCCTAGATATTAATTCATATTTCTCTTCCTTAGCCAAACACAAATGCTACCTCTTATCATATTCTGGCAGGGTTGGCCAACACTTCTATGGTCAAAAAATTTCAGAGCAAGAATGCCTGCAATAGTCACAGATCTGCATACAAGAAGCACCACAGTAGAAACAGGCTTAGGAATTCACACAGGACCCACTGGGCAGCTTGCAGGCAGCAGGAGAAAAACCTGTATATATTGGTATAACCTTGTGAGGGACTTTCTGGTCCTGATCCATAGTTTGGAGAGTCAGTTTCAAGAAACAGCAGACTTTAGGGTTTGTGCAGGGCACAGGATAACAGCAAAGCTCTTCGCTCTAATATTTGGACAAGATCATGAATTTAAATTTTCTCACTTGTAGGCAGAATTTCTTTGGGTTATATTTTGAATACTTAGGAAGGAAAAAAGTAACTCAAATTGTTTTTGGTAGGAACCAAAACTATCTGAACTAAGTAAATGAAATGAAGAATGAAAAAATGTGCTCTGAAGGAGATTTTGCAGATCTGTAAGCCATAGCTCACTCTGCTCTTGAGGTAGGGGTGGCATCAGAGCTCATTAGATGGCATTTTGTAACATAGACATGTACATAGCAAGTGATCATGAATATTTATTACCTACATGTATTATAATATTATATTTAAAAAGAACTATTGACTTCTAGCTTAATATAATACTATAAGCACTCAAATCTACTTCCCTTCTTTCCTTTTGTTTTAAAAATAATAAAATTATAACTGCTGAAGGGGGAAAAAAGAAAAAGTACCAGTAGAACACCAGGAAATCTAAGAAACCAGGTAGAAAGTGAGCAGGTGACAAGCAAAAGAGTATGAAAAAATGCACCCTAAAGTACCAGTAGTAAATTCTTAGTTCCCACAGAACACAAAGGGTAAGGGTGAGGCATAGTACAGTCATCCTGGGAATTCATTAAAATCCACCACATAGAATGGATAGGCCTGTAAAACACCTTCTCCTCTCACACCCTCTCCAAGTCATAGAGCATGCCTTCTCACAGAAATGGCTTTTACCCCCAGGATAAAGTCTAAGATGTGCATTATTAGTCTAAGAAAACAAACCATCTCTCTAGAGAAAGCACCCAATATGGTGTAAGAATGTGAAAGATAAGCAGAACAGAGTCTAGAGTTAACTCCCAGCTTCAATTACAGACTGCAAGTTAAGTCAGAAATGCCAAAGTAATACTGTCTTCACTTTGGCAATGGTGGCAATTTGGTGCACTCAATACTGAAAAGAAGACCCTAAAGTGAAGCCTGTGTCTCAACACATTCTCATTTAAGGAAGAAAGTTATGTTGAAAGAAACCTATACAATCATGCAGAAAATTTACCCCAGCTACCAGTCCTATTAATCAGCCTCATCCTTCATTCATATATTAAACTAACATCCAAAAACATCAGAAATTTATAGAAAACCAACAGCATGGAAAAGAGTAAAAAGACTATCAAAATGTAACAAGTCACAAGAAATGAAACAGGTAAGTACAGGAACAGAAGAAAGCTTTAAGAATCTTCTAATTTGTATCCTCAGAAAAATTTTAGTGGATCCATAAATCTACTAAAAATAGCCTCCTAGCTTTTTAAAGAGCTATCATTATAGCAGAGAATCAATGGATTTAAAAAAATAGATATTTGTTTATTATTTGAGTAATAAATAAAGATAACCACTGGAAGAGCTCAAAATAATAGCAGAACTAGCAAAAATTGGTAGTGGTGAAATATTACTAAATTTCTATTCTATTGATAGCAAAGAGTCAACATATTCTATCTATAGTTGATAAATCAAAACACTGAAGTAGTATGTTTCTAATGATAATATGCTATAGCAAGTTCGGAGTTAACACCAGTTACTTGGGGCAAAAATGATATCATTTAAATTCAGTTCATTTTTCACATCAACTAGCATATATTCAACATGCTTGGAAATCTTTCTAATGACAATCTAAAGCAGTAACCAATCACCAGAAAAGTAATCTCAAATAGATCCCAAATAGAAATGTATTGGGGAAAATATTGACTGTAAGTTACTTGAGGGCAGAGAGTATTTCATTTTCCATTTTCAAGAGATATAAAAACATAAAAACTATATAAAAGGTGTTTTCTTCTGGATCTGGGGGAGAAGAGCCACAACTTCTTTACATTTTTGGACCATTTTATATATACTTTTTTCAAATGTTGTGCAGACATTATTTAATCATTTAAAGTATATTTAAAAATCTAATTCAGCTATGGGGCTGAGACTAGGTTGTTAAAAAAACTAAATGAACTTAAAATAAATATTAAAAACACTTTTTAAAATGAGGATGTGAACATCAGAATTGTCAATAAGACATTAAGAATGACAGATTTTATTATCTCATATTCAAATCAGCAGCTAATTTGAATTTTGAGAGACTAATGTATAACTTACTAGTGACAGAATGGTTTCCTCTTTCTATGAAGGTTTAGAAAATACTTCCATATTTCTACCTTTGGCTACGTATTTCCTCAACTATTTTATTTGTGTATTGTTAAAAATATTGACAATAGAAATCAGTATAACCTAAAATGAATTAATCACAATTTTAAGAATTACTGTTTTTATGTGTTTACAGTTGGTTCGTTTAATTTAGTGAGAATGAAACATCTAAAAACTGAATAAGAATTAAATAAAGAGTACCTACTAAACTCAGCATGTAAATAATAATAGTTAATTAGACTTTACTAATATTAGTACTAGTAGCACTTTGTTAGTAAAACTGCCTTTACTAGTACAAACTATGATTTATAAATGTGCGGCAACAGCAAGAAATTTTGTGTTAACTCAAAAGAAATTGTTTATAGTAAACAATATGTTCTTAGAAATACATTTAAGCAATACATTGAAGAACAAGATTTGAATGATGTTTAAAATCGACATATTTCAAATGACTGTTCTGGAGAAAAGCTTCCTTAAAAAATATGTTAAGATGGAAATGCATTTGATCAAATACTGATATATATCACCATTTCAGAATTAAGAATCAGAAATAATTTAAATTAATATATAATCACTTCATATATTTTTTTAAAATATTAAGGAAAATCAAATAGTAACATATTGACAAGTCATGATTAAATGTATTATAAATGCAAATATTGTTTAAATATATGTGCATATTTAATGCATGAATAAAAGTCATCAAGCATTCTGTAAAGAGTCATTTAACAAATGATAATAAGATATTTATAAATATAATCTTCATAGAAGAGTAAACATCACTAAAAGTATTTCCAATAATTCTCGCTATAGCAAATCTCTTTATCCTCCCTACACCCCACAAATCTTTTTACTCCTGAAATACTTGCATATCAAGACTAAGTGATATAAAACTTTTTAAACATCATATTATAAATTTTTATTTTTCAATTACAGTTTGGATACAAAATTTTATTAGTTTCAGGTATAAAACATAAATATGATGACACATAAATAACTTATGAAGTGAATACCCCAATAAATCCAGTACGCATCTGACACCATACATGGCTATTACAATATTATTTACTATATTCCTTATGCTGTACTTTACAGTCCCATGACTCTTTTCTAAATACCAATCCCTTCCCCTTTTTAATCCTTTCCCTTTTTTCACCCACCCCCTAAAAAATCCTCCTATCTGGCAACCCTCAAACTGTTCTCTGTATCTATGAGTCTGTTTGTTTTATTTATTTTGTTCTTTAGATTCCACATATAAGTGGAATATCTTCTTTCATCCCCTTCCTTTCAGTGTGTGCGTGTGTGTGTGTGTGTGTGTGTGTGTGTGTGTGTGTTTCAATGTGAGTTAATCTGTTATAGGCAGCATATGTAAGGGACTTGTTTTCTTATCCATTCAGTCTCCCTATCTTTTATTTTAAATTTATTTATTTAAATTAGTTTCAAGTATACAGTGCATTGGTTAGACATCTATATAGTTTGTAAAATGATCACCCCAATTGCTCTCTCCCTCCCCTGACCTCCACCTAACCAATGTATTAATGCTAACTGCATTCCTTATGCCGTGCCCCCCATCCCCGTGACCATCCATTAGCTACTAATTTGTACTTCTTTAACCCTTCACCCCATTCTCCCTGCCACCCAAATCCCCAACCAAATTGTCACCAAATTGTCCACTATATTTGTGAGTCTGTTTTTGATTAGTTTGTTCTTTTTATTCCTTAGATTCTGCATATAAGTGAAATTATATAGTGTTTAATCTTTCCATGTCTGACTTAAGTACCTTCTAGGTCCATCAAAACAGTATCTTTTTCCATCCCTTTCCTTTTCATATGTAGGGGTCTTGTTTTCTTACCCTTTTAGCCACTCTATCTTTTGGTTGGAGCTCTTAATTCTTTTCCATTTAAGGTACTTATTGATAAGAATGTAGTTGTTATTATTCTTTATTCCTGTTTTTGATACATGTTTTTTCTTCTTAAAGAAGTCTCTCCAACATTTCCTGTAATAAATTCCTTTATGGTTCGGTGGTGATAAATTCCTTTAGTTTATTTTTGTCTGGGAAGCTTTTTATCTGTTCTTCAACTCTAAATGATAGCTTTGCTGGATAAATTAATCTTGGTTTTAGATCCTGGGTCTTCATCTTGTTGAATAGTTTTTGCCAAGCCCTTCTGTCCTGCATAGTTTCTTTTGAGAAATTAGCTGCCAGTCTTATGGATGTAACCTTATAAGTAACTATCTGTTTTTCTCTTGCTGCTTTTAACAGTCTTTCTTTATATTTAACCTTTGGTATTTTAATTATGATGTGTTTTGGTGTTGACCTCTTTGGATCCCTGATTTGGGGAATTCTCCGAGCTTCCTGGGGTTTTATGTCCATTTCTTTCACTAGGTTAGGCAAGTTTTCCATCATTATTTCTTCAAACAGCTGTTCAAAATCTTGATTTTCTTCAGTTAAACAGATCAGATGGATATTTGTATTTTTAATAGTGCCCCATATGCTCCATAAATTATTTTTATAGTCTTGGCATCTTATCTCTTGCCATTCTGATTGCATGTCCTTGGCTTTCTGTTCTCTAGATAGGGCATTTGATCTTTCTCTTTTTTCACTTTGTTTATTCCATTTAATATACTTCTCATCTTGGATAATGTGTTCTTCATTTCGGACTGGTTCCCTTTTATAATTTCCATTTCCATTTTTATCTCTTTGTTGAGGTTCTCACTGAATTTATCTACACTTACAAAAGTTCATTGAGCATCTTTATAACCAGTGATTTGAACTCTGCATCTGTTAGATTACTTGACTCCATTACCCCTCTTCTATCATATGATTTCTGCTTCTTTATCTTTCCATTTTGGCTGCCTTCCCATGTCTGTTTCTATGTACTAAGCAAAGCTCCTGAGTCTCCTGGTCTTATTAGTGTGAATTTGTGAAGTAGGTATCCAGTGGCATAGTCCCGAGAGGCGTTCAACTGCAGGCCAAATTTAGCTCAAACATCTACCCCTCTGGGGCTGCTTGTTAAGATTCAGCAAGCAATCCACAGAAATCAAGTTCAGCTGCCTCCAGTGTGAGTCTAAGCACTGCTCCGCAAGGAAAACCTGACTTGCTGAGGATACACCTGGATGTGGCTTGGGTGGGACCGCAAGTTGGGCTGGGGCGTTTTCAGAGAATCCTCTAGGCAGAGCTACCTTTGTTATCCAGTTTGATGACATCTCAGCTATGGTGGCGCTGTGTCTGCACACTGGGAGTGGAGAGAGCTCAACAGGGAACAATGGATACCGTCAGCACTTCTGTACAGAGCAAGTTTCGCCTTGGCCCTCACTCCGACAATGTCTCTTTGTAAGTCCCCGGTTCCCCCTGTGCGCAACCTAATCAGCACTGGTGCTCAGAGTGAGCAGGTCTGTCACCGTGAAAATCCACTTGCAGACACAGCTCCTTTAAGAAGCATCTGCCACTGCCGCTGCCACAGCCTCTGTCTCACTCAGCCAATCAGGACTGAGCAGCCTCGCATCCTCACCCTGTTCTACCTTCTGCTGTTCCAGGGTGATGTCCTGGATTTCTCCCTAGTTGTATGGCTTATTCATCTTGATCCCAGGTGATTTTTCCTTGATGCTTGCTCCTTGTTTCCGTCACAACTTTGATTTGGTCACAGAGGGATAAACAAAGCCTCTATCATCTACACCATCCCCTCCCCCCTCAACCTATCTTCTGATTGGAATATTCAATCCATTTACATTTAAAGTAATATGTAGTTATTGCCATTTTATCATTCATATTTTTTCATCTTTTTTTCTTCTTCTTAAAGAATTCCCTCTAACATTTCTCGTAATACTGGTTTAGTGATGATGAACTCCTTTAGTTTCTTCTTATCTGGGAGGCTCTTTATCTGTCCTTTGATTCTAAATGACAGCTTTTCTGGGTAGAGTGACCTTGGGTTTCATCATTTTGAATATTTCCTGCCAATCTCTTTTGGCCTGCAAAGTTTCTGTTGAGAAATCAGTTGAGTCTTATGGGAGCTCCCTTGTAAGTAACTAACAGCTTTTCTCTTGCTACTTCTAAGATTCTCTTCTTGTCTTAAAGCTTGGACATTTAATTGCTGTGGGCCTCTTTGGGTTCATCTTGTTTGGAACTCTCTGTGTTTCCTGGGCTTTTATGTCTATTTCCTTCACCAAATTAGGGAAGATTTCTGTCATTATTTCTTCAAACAGGTTTTCAATTCTTTGCTCTCTACCTTCTTCTGGTATCCCAACTATTGGTATGCTTGATGTTGTCCCAGAGTACCCTTAAACTATCTTCATATTATTGTATTCTTTTATCTTATTGTTGTTCTGGTTGGGTGTTTTCTGCTACCTTATCTTCTAAATTGTTGATTCAATCCTCTGCTTCATCTAATCTGCTGTTAATTTTTCCTAAGGTATTCTTCATTTTAGTTATTGTATTCTTCATTTCTGACTGGTTCTTTCTTGTTTTCTATCTCGACTTTTATGTTTCTATCCTCTTGTTGAAGTTCTTACTCAGTTCCTCTTCCTCCAAATTCATTGAGCATCCTCATAACCAGTGTTTTGAATGCTTCATTTGGTAGATAGCTTGTCTCCATTTTGTTTAGTTCTTTTTCTGGAGCTTTGTTCTGTTCTTCTATTTCAGACATATTTCATCTCCATGTTTTGGCTTATTCTCTGTGTTTGTTTCTATATATTAGGTAGGGCTTATATGTCTCCCAGTTTTAGGAGAGTGGCCTTATGTAGTAGGTGTCCTGTGGGGCCCAGAGGTAAGGTATTCCCTGGTCACCAGAGCCAGCTGCTCCAGGTGTGTCCCTTGTATGGGTTATGTGTGTCCTTCTGTCGTAGCTGAGCCTTGGTTGCTGTCTGTATGCCAGTGGGAGGGACTGACCCTTGGGCTGACTGGCTGTGAGGACTGGCTGGTGAGGGGCAGACCCAGTTTTCAGGTGGCCTTTTCTGTAAGTCCCCAGTTGTTAAACTTCTGTTCAGCTAGCCTTCAGGAAATTCCCAAAGATCGTAGTCTTTTAGAAACTTTCTTGATCAGTAAGAAAAAAGCTATCATTAGGTGGTACATGGAGAAAAAAAAGTAAATATTGTTTACCGTTACATTTTCACTCAAAATCATACTTCCTTCCTGGTTCTATGAAGAAATAATTAGATTAAGCACTACGAATGACAAGACAAAATTTCATAGAAGCAAAAGATTGCTCTTTAAAGTATCTATTATGTGCCAGACACTGTGTTAGAAGTACTTGTAGGCATTTCTCATTATGTAGCATAAATATATATTTCCCTCCAAAGTAATAATCTAGCAAAGAAAAAGCTGGAGCAGCTTTCCATTCCATACAGATTTTATGGTAGCCAGAGGAAACTTTGTTATCCAGGACATCATATGGTCCTGATAAACTCACCACCTTGGCTAGCAGGAGGAGGGAGAGACTTGAGTGGGTAAAGGCATGTAGGTTAAAAAGCCTTACGAATATTTAGCGTTGAGTGAATATTTTGATTATTTCAAATCAGTTAAAAATGGGGAATAAAAAGACACCTGGCAGGAGAGGGAGATTTTAGAAAAGCAGCAGAACAAACTCAAGAATTCTAGTGTTTCAACTGTTAAACAGAAGAGAAGATTTAATGAGAATAGAAGATTTAATGATTTGAGAAAGATAAAGAAATATATACTAATGGAAAATATATAGGATGTTATCAGATTGAAAAAAATCAAATTTTTGAGTACATAAGTTGGAACATTTCCTGGTGATTATCAAATCTGTTTGGTGTTCTTATCAGAAGTGGGTGGAGTTGAAAAATCCCTGGCTTAAAGGAGGTAAAGAAAAGGGAAGTCAAGCTGTTCAAGACCATTAAAATGAGTGAAATACCTGGGCATTCTTCTGATGTGGTAGAGGAAGCTTTATTTTATTAATTAAAAAAAAAATTAAGGTTATTGGGGTAACATTGGTTAATACAATTATATAATTTTCAAGTGTACATTATAATTTGACATCTGTATATTCTATTGTGTGTTTACCACTCAAAGTCCAGTTAGGAAGCTTTATTTTAAATGATGTTTAAAACCCAGAAGAATGCCACAAGTGATATGACGTAAAGGAGAGATCTTGGAGTCAGACAGTCCTGAATTTGGATCTCAACTTAATCATCTACTAAAACATGACCCTAGACAAATTATTTTACTTCTGAGTTATGCTCGGTTTCCTCAAGAGAGAGAGAAAAAAAGGGATGTATAGGTATAATAAAAATTAATGCAAGGGGCTGCTGTACCTTAAAGAGGGGACTTCTGCCAATATGACCACACTGCATTTTTGCCTCTTAAAAGTTGACATACTCAGTACTTTCACCAAAATCTCAATAGAGGGCAAAACAGAGAAACAACTGAATTCGATTTGGAGAGCTTCAACAAATTTGCTTAGCAAGGAACTGAAAGCTAAAAAAAAAAAGGAAAAGATTCTTTTCAGCATGTTAAAATGAATTATTTTTAGTAAGAATGGTGTGAAAACTCCTTTTTTGGAAGTTACATAATTACTTGGAGAGAACACACTACTTCCAATCATTTACCACCGACCCTGAAATTCTACCAGCTAAGGTCCACTTTGTAAAGCAGAAATATTAACTGCTATAAACAGTGTCCAAAAACGGGTCCCTATTGTGTCTTTTATTTTTATTTTTTAATTAATTAATTTTGATTTCCTTATACTTTAGTTTTGATTTTATGAACAAAGAGCTTTTTGATTTAAGGATATGTTACCCTGTCATATTTTTGCATACATCCTGTATAATACTAAATGCAGAATCAAGCAGTTGCATGTACATCTGCAATTTCAGTGGAGGGTTTATTAGATTGCTCTTAAAATTTTAAACTGTCAATACAGTGAAAAAGAGACTATCATAATATTTCTACATATATTTCAATCCAGTTACATTTTATGTTTTCACTAAAAGTTTTTTTCTAAAAAGTAAAAAGGTCTATTTCATTAATTACTAAAAATTAACCAATTATTTAAAAAGTTCAAAATCTTAATGTATCTAAATGTTTAATAAAATAATTAATGTCCTTCGGATCCCTATTAATCCATTTTAAATTTCTGAAAGGAAGAAAAGAACATTCACATTGCAACTATGTTATTAGAATCTCTTATGAGAAAAGAGTTGCAAAATTTTAACTCTAATAAGTAGCTATACTTTTAACTAATGATATCATAGAGTAGAAAATGTGGTGAGAATAAAACTGTCATAACTAGAAAACTTTAAAAACCACAATACGCCCTCCTTCTTTTTATACAGTTTGTCCTAGAAACAAAAATCCCTAAAAGGTGCTATAAAGTTTAGATTAGATGTCATAACACTGAGGGAGTGGGACACAATGGTAGTCGTGAGGCATGAATAGATCTAATGAATAATATCAAAAAGGTAATAAACTTGCTATGAGTTTACTAATCTTCAAATTTCTGTCCAATTCAGATGAAAGTGGGTTTCTAGTCCCTTTAAAGATAAATTACCTCCATTCGTACCCTTGATGCTAGCACTTTCTCCCATCACCTTTCAGACTGTTTCAACATTTTATTCTTTTCCTTTTTGCCTTTTCATCTTTTTGTTTCTACTGCCTTCTTTCCCCGAGATCTTTTCTCACTTTTGCTCTCTCTCAAGCCCCCAGCCTATCATTTGCCTTTTAATCAGCTTTTCCCCAAAGAAATAGTGGATACTACTTGTCCTCTCTATATACACTCTCTTAGTACCATTCAAGTCACTGACGTTAAAAACATCCTTGCCAAATAAGATGACTTGTGTCATGTTTCAATCTTAAATCACTATTAGGTCTGTGATAATGCTTTTAAAATATCTCTTAGCTTTAAAAAAAAAAATCTCTTCTATTGTCCTTTGACTGCTGGTTTTTGGTTCCCTACTGTCTTAATCACATTTTTCTTGGTTCTTCTTTCTTCCCTTGCCCAATGTCTAGTCTTACAGCTTTTCTGTGGTTGTCTTCCTTTAATCTCCTTCAAAATTATGGACTCTAGGGTCTATGGCCATGCCACTCTGAACAAGCCCGATCCCACCTGATCTTGCTCGGAAGCTAAGCAGGGTCGGGTCTGGTTAGTACTTGAATGAGAGACCACCTAGGAAGACCAGGTGCTATAGAGGTAAAAAATAAAAAATAAAAATAAAAAAAGAGATTGTAAGCTTACAAGGTCCTTGCAATCTGTGAGGTCAACCAAGGGTTGCCTTGCCTAAAAAAATAAAGATTAAAAAAATAAATCATGGACTCTAGTCTTCTGCATATGATATAATTGCAAAAATACATCATCTCTGATTGTTAACTGTGCCCTGAACAGGGTTATCCCACTAGAAATATAAATATACTTCACAAACAACACTTATTATCACCTCCAACTTCCTACCACCTACCACCAAATCTGCAATTCTTCCTGTGTTCTAGATATTACCAAGTTCACAATCAGCCAAATACAAATATCCAGGCGCGTAATTCCAAGGATCTCAGTTTTTTCTGTTTCTCTAATTGTAACATTAGTTTTAAAATTAAAGTGTTCTGTTCTCTCTTAAATCTGTCCTCTTATTTTTTACCTTGTCTTTCCCCTAGTTAAGATTATCATTCTGATTATCATTCTTAATTTTTTAGACGATACCCTCTTAACCTTGACACATAGATTCCAATATGTTTCTACTTCCAATTACTTCTTCCTATTGCCCTCAAGGATATCTTTAAGCAGGATAATCTAGTTATATAATAATAACTTCATTGCCCAAAACTTTTTAGAATATTTAAGGTCCTTAACATAGGGCACTCAAAACTTTAAATTTTGGCATCGATCCATATTTAAAGACTGCATATACCAATGTTTTCCAATAATGTTCTCCAATTACCCACAAACAATACACCATACTATAGCTTGTAAACCACTTATTCTTTTCTCTATATATAACTTAGCTTATTCTGTTCCCAATGCCTGGAATGCTCTCTATAGTTCTAGTGTGAAGAATATCTGCTATATTTTGTTTTGTTTTTTTTTCACAACTTCACCTTAAATAAACCTTTTCTACTTACCTGTCTCCAATCCCTCAGTACAATGATTAAATCTCTTTTTACAGTTTATATTGATTCTTTAGTCCTAAAGTATATATTTTCCATCTTCATAACTTCTCAAATCTAGGTGATTACTCATTATTTTTCTGAAAATTTTTGTAATCTTGTGAGTTATTTATAGTATATGCTCAATGAATATGTACTGAACGGAACTGAGTATCAGGGGACTGTGTAAGAATAATTACAGAAATGTAGATTGGATTAGTATAGACATATGAGATCAAAAGAGTGATTAATCAATGTGGACTACAATGGTGAAAAAGCATTCATATGAGATAGAATTGAGCTGCGCCTAGCATAACCAGTAAATTGTGATAAGCCAAAAAGAGAGAAAGCTACAGAGTAATAACAATACTTAAAAAAGAATAGGAAGAAAATGGGATATTGCATGTTTGGAAACAGAAAATAGATATATAAGTCAGGACCTAATGTCTTTGTAAAATAATAGGGGAAAAGGTTAGGAAAGAAAAAGAGCCCACTTGCGGGGGGCAGTTACATGATTACAAGCCTTAGATTTGTAGTTTTATCTAGCAGACACTGGGTAGGCATTAAGGACCATGAACAATTTATGAGACAGAGAAATAGGAGCAATTATTTGTCGTATGATGGTCTGAATAAAAAAATAGTATGTGATAATTAATAATAGTAAAATCGATTGTCCCGAATATTTTTAGAACTCTTCTAGAAGCATAATTTCTCTTTAAAATTCTAATCTCTGTATTCATTTCTATAGCTTTAAGTAGTCAATTTACAACAAGTGCTATGAATATATTTTATAGGATCTAAGTTGCATGTCATAGATTTAGCATTTTCATCTGGTCAATTAAATAATTCATTCTGAGCTTTACCTATTTAAATGTTTGACATTTCAATATCAGACTTAAAATATTGTCTCACCTCCCTTCCTTTGTATTTTAAGGATGATGCACTATTCACTTATTTTCAATTGTTAAGACATAGCATTTGTCCGATGGATAGTAATCAGACCTGAAAAGCCAAGGAAACCCTCTTTTTTTTCCTCTTTATAGAGCAACTGATTTTGCTTGGGTATATAGTCTAAATAAAGAGAAAATGATTGTAAAGGATTAAGACTCTGTAACTGTCAAGCTTATTACTTTAAACATTAGGAACTAAACTAGGAATGTACTGTATAGCTTTAAAAAATAAGTATTTTTTTCTAGTTGAAGTCCTAATAAAAGAATGCAAGCAATAAATCAGTAGTCTGGGATTCACAATTTACTTTAAAATGTTTCTCGGGGGTTCACTGAAGATTCTTGAATTTTTCTTTTCTAAAACATCAATCTATAAATAAAACTATCTCACAGATCTGACTGAGATCTTAAAAATGTATTCAACGAACCACAAGTAGTCAAGTAGTAATTTTAAAAGTGATCATGAAATCTTTCGGGTTTTCAAAACCTTTTCATAGGTAAATGTGATTAGCAATATTTAGAAAAGCTGAGCGTTTTCCTTATTTGACAGATATATAGAATTAAAATTAAAATACATAGCCTGCCAAAATTAATATTTGTGAAACATGGCTCAAGACTAAATAACTATCATATCAACAATAGCTCCCCCTTGAATTCAATAAATAACGGTAATATATTAGGGAAGTCTGGCCTTAATATATAAGAATATAAGAGCTATGCAACTTATAGGCAACAAGGATTTAGAGATAAAACAATAGTACATGTGTTATTCATATTATTTTATTTATTTTAATTTTGTATTAATTACCTATGTTATCAGAAAAATATTCATTAGGTATGCATATATGATGCTTTAGAAATATTAAATTCCTAAACCTTCTGAGCTTGTTTATAAAATTTTGATGTCACCATTTTGTTAATACATTCTATCTCCAAAATTATACAACCACTTGTAAATTTATGAATTATGCTTAACTTAATGATAATTTATCTCTCAGATATATACTTGATGTCTCCCTTCTCTGTAATATCTCTCAAGATATTCTGACTTAAGAATACTTAAGTGAGAACTTTTAAGTTCTCTTATTCTCATTCTATATAGCCTGTTTTTAAGCCAGACTAAATAATTAAGATATTATATTGTTATTCTTAAAATATTAAACATATAACCTATGTAATCTGGAGTATGACATTATAATTAGTGCTCTGGACTTGAAAGGTAGATTACTTCTGTCGATATTACAAAATTACTCTTAAGAGACAATAGGAGAAAGTTCTGCTGGAATGGTAAACATGACTTCAGGGAAAAGAGATTACGAATATGGTTCCATGAGCATTTCATATTGTTCCTTAATGTTAAATATTACAAAAGTTCCATCTGAAAATATTTAACTTGGTATGACTTTATTTTTTATCTTATCAGTAGTGTGAATCTATTTGCACCAAATTTATCATTATTAGAAATATGATAAATTCGAAGTAAAAAAAATGCAATTTAATCTAAGTTATATGATGCATTATATGATTATAACATGACAGAATTCTGTTAATAGTAAGCCTTCTGAACTCCACTGGCTCACGATTTAAAGTATGGCATGCACTTTCAAGTTTAAGTTTTAATGCCAATGTAAACAATGTGATCCTTAAGGTAATATCCTATGTACATATGAAAATTATATAAAAAGTCTAGTATTTTAAAAATATTTTCAAGTAAATACATTGCTGCATGGATGGTGCCAGTAATGAAGATTTGATTCCATAATTTGTTAATCCTGTACATAACAAATAACTCATTTGCCTAATGAAAATTACAAATTTAAAATTTAACTTCAAGAAGAAGAGAAAGAAAAATTAGACAGAATTCAATAAAAAAATGCATGCACATTCTTTTACATAATTGACCATTAAGATATGTATATATATGTTCATGTGTGCACGTGAGCTCACGAGCCACTGATTTATACACCATGATGACTTGTTTTTGTGCCTTCCATTTACCACTATGCTAAAATAAAATGATGTAAAAATATTTCTGTAAACAGAAATACAAATAATAAATATGGAATATGCCTTTATTATGTGATGTTTAGAAATATGCAATGACTGCAGAGTAAACTGTTAGAAGTTAATGCAGATTATATTTTATATTTGTAAAGACTATCATTAACAGCTCATTACAAATAATTTTATAATGTGAAAAAATATATAGTCTAAATGAGCACCATAAATTTACATTATTGCCACATATATATTCTGGTGTGTGTATCAATCTATTTGGTGAAAAATATATTAACAACAAAACCAGATAACTAAATAAATAATCCTTTCATCAGCCTCCGATTTCTGCCATATGAATGCTTTAGTGAATCATCAAGGGGAGTAAATTATTCATTATAAATTTCAAAGAGAAGTCTCCATTGAAAAAGCTCTGCTACTGGTCCTTCCTGGAACCAACATCAAGAGAATTCATGCAATCTCAAATATTGCAATAAAATAGGTGAGAGGCACTCACTCAGGAGAGGTATTTAGAATGAACTGAGACAGGGAGCTACATCTCAGCTGAGTGAGGTGTACAAAGATAATTATTGATATCTTGAATTACAGTAAAAGAGAAAAAGATTAATCAAGAAGTTGCATACAAATGTCAGCCAAGGCTTTAAAAACAGAAACCTTTGTTCTATTTCCAATAAAGAATGTGGAAGGTTATAACAGTAGCCCTAAACATTGTCATTATGTTATATACAGCTCTACTGACATTAAAAAAAAATCAGTTGTAAGATAAGAATTGAAATATTTGATTATTCTAAGGCTTATTTCATACCAAAGAACCTAGTATACTACTGATACTATCATAATAGTGAATAAAACTACTCAAAATAAACATGATGAATTAACAAGTCTAATTTGTACTGCTTCATAATGAACTTAAATTTATACTATCACAACTTTACACTAATAGAAAAGCATTAAATCTTGCAAAATAGGTTTTATTGGAAGAACTCTCCAAAAAAATTACTACATTATCCCTGGCTAATTGTTGTCAGCATGTTAGTTAACAGTTGTCAAAACTACTAATAAGTAGTAATTTGTCTTTAACTTGTGATTAGTCTTTGCTAATATAGTTATAATTGAGAAAAGAAGAATACACCGGAGGTAATATGGCACTGCCACTTGTATTTCCTAACTTTGAATCTTCCTGCTCTCCAGCTGGATACAGATAATCGAGGGGACACTTTTCCTAATTCTTTAAGTACAACTTCCCTTGGCTTCCAGGACATCGTTTAGGTTTGGGGAATTAGGGTTCTTTCTTTACCAGGTTGCTATTTTCCATATAACAAATCAGAAAACATTTGGATAACCCTGATTTTGTGAGTAATTAAGTCAGTGTTCAATTAATGAATACCAAGACTTTCTTCTCAGTAAGGAATATTTCCCATCTGTCTTAGTCATGACCAGCATACAATGCCCAACGTCTCTTATTTAGTGTTAATACCAAATATATATTTAATTTTACATCAACCAGAATTGCCTCTTTGCTTCAAGCAATAGTATAACTGATGCTACTGCAGATACTGAGTTGAACATCTATTGCACACTTCTATATGTTAGTCATCTTGCTAAGTATTTTGAGAGGTTATCAACTTTAGTCCTATTACTACCTTATGAGGTAGATACTATTACTTACCCAATTTTACAGATTAAGATCATGAAACTAAAAAAAGATCAAGTAATTTGCCCAGTATCCAATCTAGAAAGCTGATTCCAGAGTCCATTGGATAGATTATTTGGTGCTGGGTACAAGTTATTTAAAGCCTAAGAGAAATTAATTTGGAACAGAAAATAAATTCTTTAAAACTGCCACTATTGCCTTTTTCTTATTTCTTTCAATCCATGATTCCTTTCGAAACGAAACATTCAGGAAGCAATCATCACAGAGTAAAGATCTGTAAGGAGAAAGATTCAATGTTGTCGATGCAATTTAATTTGAATGAGACATAAACCAGCAGCCCAAGACTCACCAAGTGTCATTTTTAGTTTATAGGTCCAACAAATTTTGCTCATTCAAATATTCATTTGACCCAATGCTACAGGTTTTGAAAATAAGACCAACAAGACAAAGACTCAAAGCATTCAACATAATTGCTTTAGCACTTAGAGCTGTCCTGCAGAGTCCTATGTAAAATAGTATTCACTTAGGTGTAAAAACCTGTAGGTGAGACTAACAATAAGATTATCTGCAGGTAGGTGTTAATGAGGCCATTCAGGCAGATGAGGTATCAACAAGGTCTAGTTACTGAGGAGTGACCTTGGGTTATGATTGTGGGGCAGGGGAGCCAAAGATGGTGAAATTTAGGTTCTTGGCAGAGTTAGCCATTTGTAAAGCTGTTTGACTTATCAGCGAAAAAGAAAGGCATCTATCCTATTACTAAAATTTGAAAGAAAAATGAAATAGGTGAAGGGTTTTTTTTTTTTTTTCCAGAGTAGAGCTAAATATACATCATTTGAAAAAACTGTGTGAAAAGCAAGTATTAAAAGGTAATCTCTTACAATGAAGCTCTCTAGCTCTCATATTCCCATCCTATACAGCCAGAACTTAGTGCTTTTTCCGTTAAAAGTAAAATATGTAGTAGAGAGATATTATATTGTTACTCTTAGAATATTGACCATACAATCTATGGAGCCCAAACATTTCTTTTAAATATAATAGGTAGACAGAAGTTAAGATTACAATTTTCAGGTAGAGATTACACATAAACAATTACTACTACCCAGTATTACAATGAACTAGTAAAGACACAATAAATATAATCGATTTGTGGGTACATAAAAGTATCACTACTGTCAACAACATGATAATAAGGAGGTACAATACACAGATGATGGCTAACATCTGATGGCTACTTATATACCAAAACACCGAAAAATATTTTATTGCATTTTTGTTAGGAACTTGATATAATAATGACCTGAAAAAGGATGGTATGATGAAGAGCTTTTGACAATGTTTAATATTATGTATCATTACTTATTTCTTTAAGGTAATAGGGCTTTAATCTACATTTGGTAATTATAAGTGACTTTTTTTCCACTGCAATTTATAGCACTTCAGGCTTATTAATAAACTTATAAGATTTTTATTTTTTAAGTGAGAGGGGGTAGGAAAAATTAAATTAACCTGCTAACTTGGAACACATGCCTCAAAATTTTGGCTTTTTATTTGTGACAGTTGATCAACCATGGAAGTAATACATGTGATAGTAAATTAATCCATTTATAGGGCATTTTGTAGGATCATCTAAAAATGTATTACAATTTTTCTATTTTTAGAACTATTTTTAGAACAACAGAACCATTATGATGATTCATAATTTATTATAAAAGAGAAGGGAAGGGAAGGGAAGGGAATATAGTTTATAAAAGAAGATGGCTAATTTTAAGTACTTTTATCCTTTCTACACCTCTCTTCCTTTTAGCCCACCAGTAATCTTGTGGTGCCTCAGACTTAGCGAAGTACCACTCTGGCATATTGGTACTTATAAAACTTAATAAAAATTGACAGTCATGTCTGTCATATGGAAATTGGCAACAATAAATAATAGTATTTGTTTTAGTTTGCAACTTGATTTTAAATCATATTATGTAGTCATGTTCACCTACAGAAAGTTATATCTAAGGTTGTCAATTAAAAAAAAAAAAAGCACCTACTTAATAATATGTAGTTGTGTTGTGAAGCCAAGAAGCATTAATGCAAAGTCATTCAGTGACTAAGTATCAAGTTTGGTGCAGTGCAGGGGTGGCAAACACTTGTCCATGCACTGCCATGTTTCCTCTCCCCACAAACCATGAAGATCTCACTAATTCATCCTGGTACTCTGCCTTTGGGACTAACTGCAGTCTCGAACACATGGGACAAACTCAGATTCCTATTCAAGGTGGCCATGAACAATTTGTCATACCTTTGGAAAGATCAATAAATTGGTAATCACAAAGTTTACATTTTCATTAAAAATATAAAGATCTGACTATAGATTTCTTTTTACATCAGTAGAATAATTTTTTTTTAATGGTAGGAGTAGCTTTAGACAAAGGATAAATATTGTTAGTAGTTAAACCAGCTCATTCTTTAATCTAATGAAAACAATTTTTTTTTTTTTTTAGGAAAAAGTGTCACTAATTAGAAATACTGCCTATTCCATTTTTTATGTACTGCTTTTTAAAAGCATATTTGTGGAAGAATCATCTTAATTGTTAAGTTAAAATATACGGTTATTTTTACAGTTTAACTTAAATTTATCTTTTTTCAAAATATACAGAGAATATTTAGAAATTAAGATCATTTTAGTCTTTCACATAATTTTATATCATTTCAGCAAAACTTACCACTACTTTTTAAATTTTTCTATTTTTCAGATATTGTTCCTTCAAGGAAAGCTTAGGAGTAGCAAACACTTTAGGATTAAAATGAATGAAACCTCAAGCTAGATAATTTCAGATCACTGTAAAACCGGCTGTTATGTGCAAAATTTATTACCAATCTTCTGCATTCACTATCTCTATGACATATACATAATGTTGCTGATTCTACTTCTACTTCTGTTTTGCATCTAACATTTTAAAAAATATTTCATGCTTATATATTTTGGCAAAGAATAACTTTCCATATTAATGACACTGTTTTAATAGAGAAAAATCTTTCTTTTTTAAACTAAGGTATGAAATTAGATACTCTTTATTCGGGAAGATAAAGGTTATTTGTTTTTAAGAGCTTTAACTGTGTTGTGTTCTATCAATTATATATTAAAAAAAATATTACGGATAGAACAGTAAAAAAATAAATTTTGGGTGAGTCAATTTAAGAATACTCTAGTCCAAGGAAACTAAAAAAGTATCTCGATTCTGGGGAAAACAAGAAAAAATTCTATCTATATATGAAAATATGCATATGAATCCCATATTTAGAGATTCCTTAGGAATACAAGTAGTATCCATGTAAACAGAAACATTAAATTGCTCTATTTAAAAATTCTTGAATGGCTACTTCAGCATTGCTATTCATTTCCAAGGCTAACTGGTATGTGAATTGGGTCACAAAAGCAATTTTCATTGACTGTTATAATCTAAAGAAACAAATTACACTCTAGTGACAGAATACGTAAAAAAAAAAAAAAAAAAAAAAAGGCCTTGACATATTTCTACAGTAACTTACATAACATGGACCAGCAACTTTTCCCTAAAATATGTATTGTATCTATCCATAATCTCTATCCATTTATATTCTGCATATCAGTACTATCTCATTAAATTATTCCTAAAAGTTCAAGAAAAGTGTAGTGGTGATATAGCCACATGCCTTTATATATTTAAGGTAAACTTTAATGGCATCAAGCATAGAAACTGTGAATTGTACATGTGATGAAATATAACTGACGGGAGAATATAAGAAGTAACAGAAAAACAAATTATTATATCTGTATCTTAACATTAGTCATGTCTTGATTATCTGCATCAATGGAAGGGAGTGGTTAATAGAAAATTATAGATAATCTACTTAGCGACATTCAGTCTATGGCCTTGTGCTTAGTAGTTGAATTTCTAAGTGCCCAGTGTAACTTACTGCAAATGTGTTGTGAGGATGCCCATCACCAGAAGAGTGGCCACAGATACATAATTTTGTTTCTGGAAGCAATTCCTAGATTAAACAAAGAGAATCAGGAGTTGGCTTTTTTTTTTTTTCACTCTTAAGGTTTATGTTAATAATTCATTTATTTTAAAAAGTTTTTTTTAAATTATTATCTTGGTAGGTCAACATAAATAAGACTATTCTATCTTTATCTGACAGTTAATAACAGTACAGATTTTAAAAATAGAAATAATTTGGCAGATGCAAAACTGAATATTTGAACATAATGAATAAACTACTAACCAAAAAATTAATTGATTGTCTACCATGATCTTGACAGGTATCCTACTTCCCATTTCTAAGGTAAAATTATTGCTAATGTTAAATAGATTTCAGTGGTACTATGATTTTAGAGTATGGGATATTATTTTTCTTAAAACCTCATCTCTCTTTAAAAAAATGACTTGTTGTCAATTATAACCAACACAAATGAACATAAATCCTGTTTTGTCATAAAATGTAAGAATAATCACAAGAATCTCTTTAACTAAACCATCTTGACCATGCATTACTATAACACAAGTATTGCCATTAAATATACATTTAAGACAATGGAGGCAGAATCCACTATGTCTGTTAAAACCTGTTGAATTGTGCCATGAAAACTACTCTCTACACTCAAATGTATAGTTTGCATTTTTATCTGTAAAAGCAAAGTGATTATTTATTGATAAATGACATAGGATGTCATTTTTTACCTAAGTAGTGTTAGACATATCAAAGATTTTGTCTGAAGGGCAAAAAGATTACACTGCATTTGAATAGACTGTGTGACAACACATCCTTAGACTTCATGTATGATATGAAAGGACGATCCCCATTCATAAAATACACAAGGGAAATTATGAGTATATCAGAAAAGAAGAAAAGCAAGGAAGGATGTGATTGGGGTGTCAGGGAGTATTTGTAGTGGTTTGATGCATGTAAATATTACATCTTATAAATAATTCTTTTCAAATACATCTCTGAAGTTCAGGGATACTATTTAAGAAATGTATTGTAGATGCTTTATGTGACTATATGCCATTTTTTCCAAGATAAGAGCAGCATTAATTCAAACAGGAAAATGGCTTCCAAGATATTTCTTTCCTTCAGTTTTCTATGAAGAAGAATGTCACCTGATGCTGGCAGATGAAGACTAAGGAAAAAAATGTTCGTTATATTTTACTGTCAGAATCCAACAAACGCATTTTCATCTAAATTATTTTGTCAACAGCCTTGTAGTACTCTTGCTAACCTTATTTGGCATCAGTGCATAATTAGATACACAGGGGTGTGACTCCAATTGAAGGTGTTGGCATTGTAGCACTCTGTGAAAATATTAACTATGAGGTTAACTCCAATTTTCTCTTCTTTAATTAAATGCACATGGTACTAATGAGGTAACCTACTGTTCCTTGATAGCACTAATTAGCTAAGAGGAGAGTACACTCTCACACTGCAATTTAAACCTAAAAATAAGGTTGAAATATGCTAATTGCAGGCAATTTAAAACAGTACAAGTTGAAAAACTAGTCATAATAAGAGAAACTGCTTTACAGCTAGGCAGCTGTAACTTTGGTTAAAATCAAAACAAGCTACATGATTTTTGGACTGCTATTTAACAAGGTCACAAGCACCCTAAAAAAAAAAAAAAACATGCTACTCCATATCGTAGCAATGAACCGCACTAACAAAAAATCTTCAAATCAACACTCATCTTACATAAAACAAAAATAAGTGAGCATCACAAGAACTCCAAAGGTGTCATGACACTATTTATATTTAACAGTGAAAATTAAGCTCCATAAATAAGCAACATCACGCTATACTCTTTCAAGAACATCCACATTAAATAAAACATTGTACTTGTGTCTCCACCACAGACAAAATATGCTGAAAATTTGTCATTCCAATCACAGAGTTGTAAGGGAGGATATAAAGAAGTATAAATCTCAGTACTTGAGGACTACACAAACAAGAAACTTCTAGACAATGTACAAGTGCAGCGATAAAAATATACAAAAGATGCTATGGAATAAAATGGTGCAGTTACCAGTAAAAGGATACAGGTACAAAATGTATCAGGATTTCATTACAAAGAGTTTTTCACTATATTTCTTCTACAGATTAGAGCTTTGGGATGGAAGTAGAGTGAAGCTTCACTGTGAGAGACAATATACTCCATTTCTAGCTCAAAGGACTCAGAAACATAATTTCAGTAAATCTAAGTGTGATTCAAATATATCTTCTTTAATTGTTTCTCATTTTCCAAACATGATCTCGGCTGATAAACATTGAGATAATTTTTGATATAAAGCAAGATTCTGAAGGATCCTCTGAACCATCAAAAAAGTTATAATGCTTTGATTGGTGCAAAGTTATTTTCATTATTTTTTATTGTGTAAAATCTCTGACATCATATTTTTATTAAACAGAAACTTTGATTAATTAAAAACACTGATTGTTTGACAATGGGCTCTCTTTCTTATTACCACAGATAGTCATTAATCTAGTCTTAGAGACGAGAGAGAGACTGCCCCACACTGAGGACTCACAGCGACATTTTTCTGTCCTGGTCACTTTGCATGCAAAATCATAAAATACATATAGTTTAAACATTAGAAAGAGTTCAACAAACAATAAACACAATGAGTTAAAAGCAAAGTTTCTGAAAATAAAAAGTCAACTTAATCTTAAGTTTACTGAAGAACAATAACAGAAAGAAGGCAAATCATTTGAAAGGCATAGATTTTTAAGTAACTCCAGCTAATAACTCCTGGAGTTAAAAGTATGTAAGAATAAACTTTGCACTACTATTAGCCAGTCATCATGCATTTCCAAAAAGCTTGAAGAAACTGTGCTTTGAAAAACCCACCCAGCTTCTTCTGGCTGTCCTAGAGCTTTCTACAACTGAAAGAGACAGAATGTTGGCAAGAGATGCTAATAAACCTCTGACCAACCATGCATTAACAGCTCCCTGAAGGTGCAGGTCTGTAAAGGAGTAGAAAGACAAATGAAATCAGTCATTTAGAAATGGGTCTCCTGGAGGCAACCTGACATAGTCCAGCAAATCACAGGGAAATACAATGTGAATGGATGTTTTAAGTGTTTACATCTGTTTCAAATAAGCACCAAAGAACATTTTAACAGTGAAAAGGCCAAGACAGTGTACTAGAATGGGCTTTCAACATTAACTTCAGAAGGAATCTATTCTTTAGTTAAATATGTATCAGTAATTTTCTGTTAAAACAATGAAGAATAAGTCATTTAGTGTTGAAAATAGGAATACTAGCTCTGGAGACAGCCTGACAGAGTTTAGACCCTGACTCAACACTCACAAGAAATGTGACCTTGAGCAAGATACTTAGCCTCTCTTGGCCTCTCTGTCTCTAAAAAGGGGGAAATAAGTAACACTGTCACATGATTATTAAATACATTGATTTGTAAAGTACTTAGAATTGTGCTGCTACCCATATACTTAATGTTTATTAGATAGGAACTTAATATTTATTAACTATCATTATTGCTTCAGAATAACATTCAATTTTTTTCAAATAGAAAATTTATTAAAATCTCACTATGTGTAAAGGATGCAAAAATTCTCTACTCTGTAAAGGACACGAAAAATCTCAAGCCATTGCATCTATATTCGAATGGCTTTCTGTCTATCATTAGAGTGTGTTTGCATTCAGCGACAAGGTAAAATGATTTCTAAAAGAATATGATTTTTTAAAAGTTGATGAAGGTATATTTTTTATAGAAAAGCAGGTATTATATGTTGTTCTCTCCTGACAAGTGAAAATATTTTAAGTTATAATTCGTTTCTTGAGGTTGGCTGAAAGTATGTTCAAATTTTTCTTTAATGTGTTAAAATATTTTAGGGTCACAACATTTGGAGTAAAATCTGAATGGTACAGTGGCCTACACTTGAAAGGTGCAAAAATTTAAAAGTGGACATTCTTGACAGGAATAAAACAAAAACTAAATTAAGTGGTTGATTGGTCTTTTTACCACTCCAACTGTTCTAAAGTTTTTTGGTTTGTTTGAATGTTCTGGGGTCATTCATCACATATGATGGAAATTGTCCCAGGGACAGTGTGACCAGGGTTGTACCAGAATGATATATACAACTTCTATGCAAATTCAAAGTACTTCATCCTTCCCCAGGGACCATGTATGCCAGAGGACCAAATCAATATGAGCATATGCCTCAAGACTTTTCATTCTTCATTTCGAAGAAGCAGTTAGCCCTACTTTACATCCTTCTGTACACAAGCTGCAAAACCCACGTATGATATTGAGTGGATCTTGGTGTGGCTATCATGGTGTGGCTTTGCAGAAAAGGCAAATGAAGCCAAGGAGCCAAAATTATTTACAAAAGCCCATGTTATTATTTTTTTAAAGCCACTGTGCATCCTACTGTACAGATTCTCAAACTTTAGCATGTAAAAAAATTTCTGGATTGGCCGTAATAATCACAGATTCAAGGCTTCATTCCTAATGATTCGGAATCAAAAGATCTTGGATAGGGCCCAGGAATATGCATTTCAACAAGCATATTGGTGACTGTGATCACACTTTGAGAAATACTATCTTTTGTGTTCAGGATACATGTGTGACAGGTGATTTTTAAAATTGTTTTATTCTATTATTCAGTCCACACTTTTATAATACCTATAGCATATAGTTTATATGCTATAAACTATATTAGTCATGTGGCAATAAAAATGAATAAAAGTTGTCCTTACCTCCAAAGACAGTGGTAAAAACACCCTAGAAAATTAGGATGCCACTAAATAAATGTCATTCGCAGAGGTTCCTAGCTTTTTTTGTGTGTTTCGAACCTCTTTGGTAATCTGGTAAAATCTAAAATAGCTTACTCAGAAAAATGTTTAATTGCATAAAATAAAATATAAGGAATTAAAGAGGAAATCAGTTTTTCTAATTTTCTAATTCCAAATTTCAATTCAGTTTTAAAAATATTTACAAAGCAACATTTGTGAAATATTAATATGTACTTTATTAATGCATTAAATTATAAGATATAGTGGCAGGTTTCATAACCACTATAATTTTAAAGTAGTAATAAGCATTAATAATATTTCTAGATATTTTTGCCAACTGTGATGTGATATGAAAATACCTTAATTGGTGATAATGTCACAGATACTGCTAATACTGACAATGTCACAAATACTGTGGTTTGTTTTTTACATTGAAAATAAGAGAATATTTACTCTTAATTAGAAGTGAAATTGAGACTACTTTTCTACCATTTATGTTAATAGTCCTTCTGAAATCTAGATAAATCCTTGATCAAGATACCTTACATTAAAGACAAATAGATTGTTGAAGAGGTAAAAAGTACAGCTTGATAATATTGAAAATAGTTATTTTCTAGCTGACTCCCAAGGAATGAGTAGAAATTTATTACTTGGGGAAAAAAGAGGCAGCAGAGAAGTAAAGGAGAATCCAAAGGATTTAGGATTGTGCCTAAGAAATTTGATAATTTGAGTATGGTAGGAATGTGGTATGGATGGGGAGAAGTGATGAAAGATAAGGGTGGAAAGGTTAGTGCTATGGAAAGTTCTGCTCTTCAGACAAAAGATATTTCTGTTACGTCCTGAGGTAAAGGAGTGTAGTAGCTATTCTTCCTAGGAAACAAGAAAAGCATGAGTATGTGGGATGTCTGAAATTGGGAAAAACTGGTGGCTGGCAGCCTAAGATGTCCAAAGGCTAACCAGAGAGTTATAGCAAGGACTGAATTAGCAGCCATAGAGAAGGAGAAAGGATACTTAATTTGAGGAGGGAGAAACTTCAAAGGATTTGAAGACAACTTGAGTGACTGAGTGATAGAGTGCGTGATTAGGTACACTGAGAGTAGACTGTGATACCACTAGCAAGATAAGAAAATGCAAGAAAAACAAATTTTTAAGGAATGAAAGAGAATTTGCTTCATTTAGAAATATTAAATTAGAGGTGACTGCAAGACATTGGGTAGATATTTCCAGTAGACTTTGAGTATGCAAGCTTTAAGTTTAGGAAAGAAGGCAAGATATATAGATGTCTGAGATTACCACCTTACGTGGCAGTAACCCCGCAGAGAGTAGATAAGTTCTGTCACTGCGATCATCTAAAGGAATGGTTCTCAACCCATGGCCATGTCTTAACATCATCTGGGGAGCTCTGAATAAATATTCATGCTGGGTTCTACCTCCTGAGGTTCTGGCTTAATTTGGCTAGCGTGGAGCTCAGGCTTTTTTTTTTTTTTTTTTAATAAGCACCCTAGGTAATGATAATATCCAGCCAGAGTTCAGCATCATTGACATAATAGTTGAACAACAACAACAAAAAAGTTATGGAAAGAGGTGAGAAAAGCCATCAAAATACAGAGAAAAGGTATGGTCAGAGAAGTAGTATCAAAAGTCTCAAATGCTTTGACAAGGTCCAGTAGGATGAGACTTGAATATAACTCTCTGAGGTTGTCAGTGATATTTAATAGAATAATTTCAGAAGGGTAGTAGAGACAGAAACCAAAATATAGTATGTCGAATAAGGAATGGATGTTGAAGTGTAAACAATTATTTCCAAAAGTTTAATGATGAAGGTAAAAGGAGGCTTAGGAAGATTGTCTGATATAAATTAAGGTTGATGTAAGATTTTGATTTGTTGGTGCTTTTGATTTTAAAGATGAGAAGATACAGCAAAATGGGAGACTGAATATATAGGAAATCATATGTCTAGCTGACAGGACAAGGTCGTAGAAAAGATGGGCAGGGGCAGGTATTATGCCCAGGAAGATAGATTGGCCTTGGAGAAAATATCTCATTGTGATGCAAAAAAGCATAATTAGAGGTGCCAATAAGTTTGTTTTAGGAATAGAGATGAGAGAAGCTGAGGGAGTTCTCTCCTGGTAGCCTCTAAATTTTCTTTTGGAAGTCAGAAGTTGGAGGTGAGGTCACTGAGAAAAAGGGGCTAGGTGTGAAGCAGGAACTTAAAGGGTACAGGGAAGATGAAAAGCTGGTGTAGGGAGAGGGCAAGTAAGGTGTTAAAGACCATTTAAACAATTGCTAAATAGCCATGAAGGCTAAGCTGAAGTTGGAGATAATACTGCTTGATATTGTGATTTTTAAAAAAGAAATATTCATTAGCTTGCTTGAGAATAGGAGTAAGGAAAGCCATATAGCTTGGAGAATGGATAAACAAGTGCTGTAGCAGGGTGAAAGAGTAATACAAAATAGCATATGTCTCTAATGTCATCATTAATCATGGAATACAGCTCAATCAGTAAGAAGTGAAGGTGGATGGAGGTGGTGGTGGTGTGTTGAGGAATAACAAGAAAGAATTGTGTTTGCGATTAGAACAAAGATTCCTTAGGTCCACCCAATCAAACAGATTTTTTTTAAAAACTTGGTTCAAAGCCATGGAGAATTTTATTAAAGTTATTTATTAATACATGTTTATCATTTTATGCTTGTTTTTTTTTCATGGATTAGTATAAAAATTTAAAAATAGTATATATATGTATATATATACATAAATATATATATATACATATATATATATATAGGTAAAAATGTGCCCAATTGATACGATTCATTGGTATAACACTCAACAGGAAAATCCAAATTTACAAAATTAAATTAAGGACTACTATTTCCTTAATAGAGGAATTATTCAAATTAAAAATGTGGTTAAGATTATATTTACTTAAATAGAAAGCAAACTTCTTTAAAATAAATTTTATTTTTATATAATTTTTAAAAGCATATATATTGCAGGGACTGAGGCATAATTCTAAAAATTAGTGAAATTTCATGTGAAAATGTGTTAGTTGGTGCTAATTCTCTATATTTCTCTATGCTTTGTACTCTGTGAGAAACTCTATATCCTTTAGATGGATTCTACTTTTCTATTTATGTATTATGTCTATTCCCATAACTTGAAATCAAAGATATAAACTAACAAGATGATATTTCAATCAATGGTTACACTACCAACATTAGAATTAAATTTTGGTAGCTTTTAAAATACATTTTGGAGCAAATTTTGGTTATAACCCATTTTTAGGCAATAGACCAAAGATAAGGCTAAAAACCATGATCTTGGCTTCATATTTTACTGTTGGCAAAGTTAAGTAATCGGAAATAGCTATTGTAATTTCAGCCATATAAATACATCATTTCCTCTCCTTGAAATGTCAGCTTGTATTATCAGACTTTACATTCTACAAAGCACAATTTAATATGTAAAAATGGCAAAATAAAACATTAGGTTGAATAAAAATATCAATACAGGCATAGTTTATTAATGTATTGATTATTGATGAGTATTAGCATCTTTTATTTTTATAGTAATTTAAGATTATACACTCATTTTTCATTGTTTGACAGATTCTAAACTTAAATATATATATATATTTTTTAAAAAGGTTAGGTAAACATTAACAAAGAAAGTTTATTGGTGGCCATTGTCTCAATCCACACATCTTAGATATTTGGAGGATTTGAGATTTTACAGTACTTTATATAAAGCAATCAAATTGGCTGACATTCCTAAAACATTGCTAAAATAAGATTCAATCCTTATTTCACGGTTAAAAAATACTGAAGAATGAACAAAGATTACAAAATGTGATAGTATTGAAGTTAGATTTTTTTTTGCCTGGTTTTTAGTTAATCCCTTTCTTATTCAGCTTAGAAAGCCACCATCATAACTGGCACTAATTGGTACCCTTGTTAGAAATCTCAGCAGAGGATCCAAAAGTAGAAAAGATACGGACATCTCTCACCCACAGAGCCCAGCTGTCTGCACAGGTGAGGCTGAGATCAAGGAGGGGGCAGATGACCTGGCAGCTGTCTATGAGAAATATAAAACCTACATCTGTTCACTGACTAGGTAGACAACTTGAATCTCCAGGGATGTTTATCAAGTATCTTTCTTGTACCTAAAGCCACTGAAAGATGAAAAATGCCCATAGTACTCCTAACAGGTGACATAGTTATTACATTTTGAGAAGTAATGAAGGCAGCAGTCAACAGATATTTCTGGTATGAGATACTCCTGCACAGTGCTGGTGGACTGTTGTATTTTGACTTACTTATTGCATACCTTTTGTTTTGTTCAAGAGAATTTGTAAAGCTCTTCTATAAAAAATAAATAGGAGCTGAATAGACATCTGGAAAGTGGAAGACAAAATTTTAAGTATATAGTAATTATTTAATAGATTAAAGCAGACAGATTCTATGTATAAGGTTTGTTACCGCTGGGTAAATTGAGGCTAGGCAGAAGTACCTTATGCTCACATAAAAATAACAGTCCTTACTTTTCTGTTCTTCTTATTATGTTATTGTTAAAAGAAAATTTAGCTGTCTCTTGTTATATTGAGGAGGTTAGGTGAAGTAATATAATGTAAGAAACATGCCATGATAAATCAACTTTATAAAATGAGAAAGCACATAGCGATGGATGGTGTACAGGATAGATAAGTGCTTAAAATGTATCTTTTGATGATATGAGGATTAATTACTGACTGTAGTTTATTCACTATTTTAAGTACCAAATATTTAATGAGCACCTATTTTGTGTCACAATAGTCTGACTCCATTTTTATTTTGACTGCTGACTCAACATTCTTTTCACTTGTGGCTCTACATCTGAGCAGAAAGCTTATACGTAAATATCCTCCTTTGCCAACCTGAGGTAAATTTAAACTAGCTATCTGCTCAAGGGATCTTTCCTCAGCACCACCCACATCAGCAACTATAAAGACCCAACTTACTCCTCCCACTTTCCCAAGCTAGGCTGGACCTGCTTGTGCCCCAAACAGCTCTCTTCAGGAGCCCTTCATGCGAGGGATAACATTTCTCTCAAATTCTTTTGGTATGCGGAGTGTCATCAGCTTGGACATCTGAACCAAATTTTGGTAGGAGTCCTTCTCACTTCTGCAGGGCATTACAGAATACTACTAACTAGATTAAGAATTGGGATACAAAGTCAAGTATGAGTCCCTAACCCAGAGTTTATAGACAACTTGGGAAGAAAGTCAAGTACAAGTCCCTAACCCAGAGTTTATAGACAACTTGGGAAGAGAGACTACTAGTGATGGGGATCACAATAAGTATTATGACAGATGTATGGACAGGGTGCTATGGGAGCATAACAGAGAAGTACTTATATGACGGATAAGGGTTAGAAAAAGATTTTAAACTAGGTGATAATGAATGGACAATAGCATGCAAATGGGTGTGAGGTAGGGTGGAGCTGGAGAGTATTTAAGAGGCAAGGAGAGCCTGTATGAAGGTTTAAAGGTATATGACCCCCTGCTACATTCAGAGAAACACAGACAGTTTAGCAAGGTCAGAGGAGAGAATGCTGGAGAAGAGAGGGTGACAGAGATGAGGACAGAAAGAGAAGCAGAAGCCAGATCTTCAAGATTCTCGTGCAAAGCAAAGTGGCTTTTATGTTCTTCAAATTTCGCATCATTGCATGTGTACACCACCCGCCTCTTCTCTTGGAGGATTAAATAAAGAGTCAAATAGATGAAAGCATTTCTGAGGTGTCTAGGATCATATTACTATAATCCTGAAGAAGTAATTGCGACAAATACAAAATAGCACAAGACATTCATTTAAATCTTTATGATAGCAAGAAATAACTTTTTGTTTCCAGAAACCTCTCTCCTCTACATCCTAATCAGTTGCTTTCCTAGGGGTTTGCATACGTTTTATTCCTTAATACTCTTTCCCTAGTTCTGTAAGTACACTAGTAAATTACAGTATACAGTCAATTCAGTATCAAAATTCCACTTGGAAAATTTTGTTTGTAAGAATATAGTGTACTAAAACTTAACTTATGTGAAATGTATTGCCATAAAGATACAAAAATAACTTAAATTTTGTATTACCAAGCAAGAATAAAATAATTTAATTTGACACAGCTGCATATTTTCATCTTCAAGAAAGTTTTGTGGTAAACTGAAGTGAAAAAATGGAAAACAGAAGACCTCAATTCAATCTTATAATGTAGCACTAAGAGAAATGAAATAAACATTTTTAAATTTGGGGTTCAGAAAAAAAAGAAATGTTTCATACCAGATTTAATTGGATACTGACCCTTTCTTTGCTATTTGGGACATTCAGAATATAATTTCACAGATGATATACTTTTCTTATTGTGATTTTCAAGCTATATCTAATGAAAAATGCCTGGTTAGGATTAAGAGACATAGTACAGATGTTAAACTACACTTGCATGCAACTATTTCTAAAACAAATGCCATGGTACAGAGTCTATTGAAATGGCTTTCAGAATTGCCAGTACAATGTATCGAATCAGCTTCCAATCTCTGATTAAGTCTATATTCTGAATATTTCAAATCAAGTCAGCAAGCACAGAATCAATATTAGATTTTTCACCTTGACTTACTGTCCAAGAATATACAGACATAGGGTTAGAACCCAAGGATTCAGGGTAGAAATCAACATTGTATAAAGTCTTTCTTGCTTAACATAAAAACAATATATTATGTATTAATTTCAATAGCTGAAAAATAAAACAAACAGATAGTAATAGAACGAGTGTACTTTGTAGCCTTCAATTTGTTTTAGTGTTGTTATTCATAAAACAATAAAAGTATCCATAAAGTTATTATTAGTCGAAATCTCAGTTTAGCCTGTAGACTTGTGGCAATATACTCTTAAGTATCAAACATGTGAAAAACTGTTATTCAAAGTACTTCTGAAATGCATTTGTTATCAGAAATATCAAAAGCTGTGAGTGGCAGGACTGAAAAGAAACACTCATTGCTTTACTTATATCACAGAGCATCACAGCTTCATACTGTCTCTAACCCTAGATACCTTGGAGTTTATGGATTGGCCGAAACCTTTAATTATCTTTTGGTGATCTTTTTCATGAGAATGTATGTTTGGATTAGGACTTGATTGAATGAATGAAGAATGAAGAGCCACTGTTATACCAATTACTATGTATTAAAACAAAACACTACCATACCTTCATTTGTCCGAATTTAGAAAGTATCACCATCTCTTTTACTATATGCTTTATTCCTTAGCAGGGAGCAATTCAGATCACAGTCACCCCTAGGAATTTATGAGGGGACTGGAGGATGTGGCAGTCTCTTTTCTGATCCCTGCAGGGGAAGCAGCAGTAGCCCTTGGATCAGCTACTTTTTATCTGCTGTTGGTCTCAGTGGCAGATTCTTTTCTTGCCAAAAATGATAAATGATAGACACTTCAATGAGAAATAGAGACTGTAAGCTGCATACACAGAAGCTTATCTTGTTAGCATCACTGATTATGTTTTACTCCCTTTCAAACTCTTCTCCCTCCTGATTGTGATGTGAGGTAGAGAGAAAACTTGAAGAGGATCAATTATTGAAAAAACAGCCTCTTTCCAACCAAAAATCTCTTACCATTCAACAAGAAAACATCCATGTTGCCAAGAAAACTATGAATAGAGGTCCAGCATTGCCACTCATTTTTTCTTTCATATCAAAAGATTATTTTATACATTGTTGGGTAAATATCTTATTTCATTACCAAGGCCATTTGCCTTCTTAACAGTGCTTCCCAGCAGGTGGGGATGATGAGATGCTGAAGAGAAGGAAATAAAAGGAGTCGGTTACACTCCAGCAGAATCTTTCAATGGTAGTGGTGATAGGGGACTCCTCCATGGGAGAGACCCCATGCATCTCCACCTCTCCATCTGAGAACCACTTCTTTATCTTAACCACAAATTGACCTAGATTCCATACAATGAAGGCATTCAAGAAAAGGCAGTATTCACATTTTAATAACTTGTCACCCCCCTTATTTTGATCTTATTTTCTAAAAATAAAAATTTGAGTTATTCTGAACAGCAATTTAGAGGCGCTATGCTATCAGTGATTAATGGCAGAGTAAAAGCACAGAAACTGGAATCTGGAATTGAATTCACATTCCAGCTTAAACTATCAGTTACATGACCTTGGATAATGTAATTTTCTAAACCTTAGTTCCCCATTCTGTGGAATGAGAAAGCACGAATAAACACATTACCAGGTACACAAAGTAAGCACTGAAAATATGCTGGCCAAGTGAAAAATTATAAATGCTTTAGAATCTTTCTTTTGTTAGAAAAAAAGAGGAATTAAAGAAGAAAGGGAACACGAGAAATGTGACTTCTGTAACATCCCTGGTTGATTCCTCAACCTCCTTTTCACTGGCCTAGTCACCCATTAAGATATAATGCCCCACAAATCCTTGTCACTAAGGATCCTAGGAGACCTGGTAGGGACTAGAATAAAGCCTTTTGTGGGGCAGAGGTATCTGTCTGTATCATGATATGAGGCAAGTGCAAAATCCTTACAGAGATATTTGGATGAACTAGTAGTAAAGGGCTGCTCTATAGTCACAAAACATAGTTTAAAATACCCAAATGTATTGTGTTTAAATATTTAAAATATTAAAATTTGATTAAAGGTAACTATATTCCATGAGGTAAGATTATTATTAAAATAAATATAATGCAATTTCTCCTAAGAATATATTTGAGTGTTTACATCCAGAAAGATAGAAAACTAAGATGAGTTCAGAATTAGAAAAGATGGAGAGATCAAAAGCTATCATAGAAATCACCACATATCACAATAAAAAATAAAATAAAATAGTAGCTCAGTGCCAGATTCAACTCAAATTTTCACAGAACCATGATGACAATACATATAAAAGTACTAAAAATAATATAGAATTGCTTTTATATGTGTGTGTGTGTGTGTGTGTGTGTGTGTGTGTGTGTGTGTGTATGAAAGCGTTTACTGGGAAAGAGTGTCAAATTTTAAAATTGTTTTACTGTCTATTAGAAATTATTTATTTCTAAGCCAGGATCAAGTTTCATTACCCAATAGCTGCTCTCAAGAATGAAAGTAATTTACATTTAAAATAGGAGTACAGTCTACTTTTAAAAGCACAATGGTAAACACACCAATTTGACAATTACATTAATATGAGTATTTGCATAATCTGTCTTCAACACCTGTTCTTAATTTGAAGCAGCTGTGGGACAAATCACATCACACTAATCTCGGTGGTTATGTGTATGTTTCAAACAGTAATGCACACATCCTAGTTTTTAAAGATATTTAATTTGTTAAACATTTCCTGACTTTAGAAACATTGGTAAAATTTTGTAAGTGCCATAATATTTATTTGGCTAATATTAATTAGTGGAATAAGCATAATATCGAATAATGCTATCCCTTACATTTGTGGCCCACTGTTATTAGCATAGATTTTACTGATTTTTTCTCTAAGGCTATTTTTTTAAAATAATGTATTCTATTTACACTGGAAAAAATTAAGAAAAGAAATATCTAAAATAAACTTCAATAAAAAATAATCAGAGGATTAATAGCAAATGCATTAATGGAGAGTCAAGAAAAACCTGCACATAATCTGGAATGTGTTTGAAGCATAGATAACTGTGGCACCTTTGGAACATCTTTTCTAAACTGGGTTCTATTTATGTTTTAACAAACATATATCTGAATTTAACAAGCAGAAACTTACTTTCATCTTTTAAAGGATTCAGCTTATGTTCACAAGTATTCATATACACACTCAGTGCCATCAGAAGGGAAGTCAGTTTATTATTGTTACATAGTCTTCTACTTCATGTATTTAAATCATCTGATGTGATTCTAACTGGTGGAAAATGATACCCTTGTAATCTGTCAACAAAAGTCTCCTTTTAATCTTTTATTATAAATGGGAAATAAATTTAAAACTTTCTACAGATGTTATTTATTTCTTGAAAAATGAATGAACTGGCACAAGAGATAAAGCCTATCTGTTTATATGCTGTTAACTTCTGAAGAAGTAAACACAGAATATCTGAATTCTTAGTTCAATATATCATTCAGAATTCTATTTTTTATAAGAGTTTTCATTATATAGGAAAAAATAAAAATTTATTGTCACTTATATGTTTATTACATTTTCATGTATATTATTTAGCAACTCATCATATAAGAGCAACTAAGGCTCAGAAGAATTAGGTGTTTTGCCCAAGTTCTCATAATCTTTAACAGTGTTATGGCTCAATGTTTCTGACCCCAGATCTACATTCCTTCCCATAATTCATGAATATCGATTTGACTGAATAATAGCCATTATGATAAATAAACAAGAACAAACAGTTTTACTAAAGGGCTATTTTAAAGTTTTTTTCTTTTTCCATTTCAGAGAATCTGAAATATTTCAAATCATGGCTTCGAATGTACTAGAAAACACTGTATCAAAAGTGACTACAATAAAAGAAGAGAACTATTTTCTATTTGGATAAATACATTGCAAATTCTTGCAAAGAACCAAGACTGGCTGCTCTAGGAGTATAAAAATAATTTTTATTACTATGTAATTTAGGCAATAAAGGCAAGTTATAGTGATTGTGAGAAAAGCAATTTTCACAGTTGTGACCTCTATATAATTATATTTCTAAATATTCCTTATTTTATTTTTCTTCATTAAAAGCCTTATATACATATAATTGAGCACATAGAAAAGTGCTCTAAACAGATAAGCTGGCATGTCATGGGGCATGTGGAGCATAATGAAATGAAAACTTATTTGTATGTAATGAATATTCACCTTGTATAATATTCTAACAACAAATTTCACTTTTTCTCAGATATCAGAATATTTTAACCTCAGTGAGTGAGTTATAAATTTCAAAATTTTAAAGTAATCTTGTTTCTTTTTGTTTTTGCTCTTCAGGCAAAAACTCATTATCAAAGTTAAAAGCTTTTAACATGTAACATGTAAAGAAAGCCAACTTTTCATAAATATAAAACTACTGAAAGGTATATTCTTTTGCCAAAAATAAATCATCAGGATAATACATTTTCAGAGCTAAAGGGTCCAAATCTTCTCGGTTGACAGAAAAAAAAAAAAAATAAGAATGTTACTCAAGTGAACTGTTCTCCTCAAGGTCATACAGCCAGTGAATGGTGGAATCAGTTCTTGAACTCAAAGCCTCTCTCATACACCACAGAGTCTGGTCCCTTACCTTTATTACAAAGTATAAACCAAATACCAACAGGTCATTTATAACATGTACATACTTTTCTATGGTCCTAAACTAAGCTATACTCCAATGAATGGATATACAAACGAATATTCAGCTTTAAAAGAACTATAAAATATAAAACTACATTATTTCTTGGCTGGCATGATGATGCTATACAAATGCCTGCACAAATGCAAGTAAACACATACATATCTATGTTAATAGGATCACTGGGAGGTTGGAATTCAGGTGAATTTCAATTTGTTTATACCTTTCAGAATTACTTGAATTATTTTTACAAGCACATATGGCTTTAATAATCTCTCGAAATTGTGATTGTGCAATGAAAATAGAACTTAGGACAGTAGTTATAAATGTTTTTCATCAAACATATTAACTCTGAAAAACCTTCACTGACATGAAGTTCCAGCTTATAATTTCTCTGACTTTTCTCATGAAAGTAAGATAAATCACTTACTCTTCTCTTAGTCTAAGTAATCCAGAAAGATAAATGCTTGCTACCTGGGATGATGATTTTTTTCAATGTGAGAAAATTATTTAAATATTTTTTTCTCCTTTTCAATCTGAGTAAACTCCTTTGTGATAGGCTCTCCCATTTCCTCTTTAATCATCCCTATAATATATTACTTGTTACACTTAGACTTCTTACTATTCTTCAGTATCACTCTTTGACTCTGGAGGTCAGTCCTAAACAAATTTTATAGAACCAGAAACAAAGCATCAGGAGGTACAAAAATAAAGAAAAACTTATTCTTCTCAGTCTATAAATGATGGCTGATTCACTGCTTAAGAGAATAAAAAACATTCAATTTGTTCCATATAATGTTCTAAAACTGCCACAATTGTCATTTTTTTCCCTTAAACTAACGAATTGTGTTTAAAATGTTTTAAAGAATGTTTATTATCTTGAATTTTTATATACTCGGACTGTCAACTCCCTGAGGATCAGAACATCTTTGCTTTCCCTATGGCACTCAGTGTCTGTCCAGAAAAGTGTCTAACACATTGAGTACTTAGTCATGTTTCTTTAATGGAGTGATTGAGGACATAGATTCTAATATACAGAAATACCGTAAACTAGTTTTTAAATCTTACTGCTGTTATGTTTTTAGCTTGTGGTTTTTCTACTGCAGCATGATAATCACATTCCATATGAAATTCTATAAAGTAGGCTTTCAATTTATTTCTATATTACTCCTAAACTCTTTTATTAATTAATATATATTTTAATAGTATATATTAAGAAAAAGGTGGGAAAAAATAAAATATATTAACCATCTCTGCTTTACTCCAGCAATGTTGGAAATTATTGAATGGGAATGCCAAATAACATAATTACATCAATGGCATAAGTAATCATTTCTAATTTGGTTCTTAAGAAGTATTCCTCACTATCAATTGGTGCAAGGATAGGTGTTTCTTTTGAAGTAATATACTTGTATGAAACTCTGAAATAATGTTGTTTTGACCCTTTAGTGATGGCAGGACATATCATCTTAGCATTGAGTAACCCTTTTATCAGTTTCCATGAGAAACGTGAATATTTAAATGCACATTGCTTCCGACAAGTTCCGATGTCCTCAAAGACTCAGGAATCACGAATCAGAAAGCACCTGAGTCTCTTTTAGTATACATATATGTATCTCTGTATTCAGTAGATTGATTCAATGTTCTAATATTTATCAAAGAGGTTGCAAAATGGGACCTCAAGACAAGAGTATGGGAAGAAGGGAGGCAGGAAAGGAGAAATAGAAAGGAAGGAAGGGAAAGAAGAGAAAGATTTCCTACTCCTTCCTATTACCTTGTACTCAGTCTACCATATACTAGCCTGGACTGGCCATATATTAGGGGTTGATCCTCCTAGCTTAATGACATACAAAATGCCTATTGAAAGTGAATATTGGAAATAAAGAAACTACATACAGAAAGAGTCGATAAAATAGGTAGAAAACTCCTTTAAAATTCACAATTTAACTATAAAGAATAAAAATAATATGGCTATTTGGCTTACTTTCTTTGCTTTCTAAATTTATGACATTTTTCTCTAAAGAAAACTCCATTATAATATTTCGTTTGTTTGAAAGATAAAATCCAATTGCCCTAATTCCATAAACCACACATTTTAAGAAGAAGATGGACTAAGTTCATTTTAATTTCATTCTGGATAATTACTAGAAAGCATGCAAGATCTATTAGAGAAGATACAATTATTAAAAATCATTATGCATTTACAGTGTCTCAGACCAAAACCAATGACTAATTCTTATTCTCATGGTGCCCTGGTTGAAATAATGATGAACACTAACAAGAATTATCTTGGTTTGGTTGGGCAGAGTCCCAGACAGCATAGGAACCCCCCATTCTTATTCCCCCAGCTTGGTCGGCCTTCAACCAGAGATAGGCAGCCTGCACAGAATGAGAAATGTATTCCCTTCATATCCTCCTGCCAATCCCAAAACAGAATTCCTGAGAAAATGATTCATTCATTTCAAATACAAAGAGTGGTAGGGAAAAATGATCTTGTAACCAGACAGAACCATTCAACCCTGGGTCCTTGGGAAAGTAAATGAATTTTTCTGGTTCTGATTTCTCATAGGTAAAAAAGGGGCAGTAATAATCAATTCTGGGGTTTATGTGGGGATAAAATGACCAATAAGGGCAAAGCAGCTGGAAACTAGAGCACAGCAGGAACTCACTTCGTGTCAGAGGGACTAACAGTGGGGGAGAGGGCGAAGGTTTTCCTGGAACATCTAGTTGCCCCACAAAGTATCTATTTTTCTAGTGTAACTGTTTATAATACAGATTATTTCAGGAAATATAAAAAAAAACTATGTAATATGTCTTTTGTCTTCACTGTAGTGAAAGGAAAGTTGAGAATTTTATACACTTTTTAGCAATGTCACCACCTAATTTTTTCCACCATTCTTCAAAAAATGCCTGCTTCTCTATTTAAAAAATATGCATATGCTTTACTTATTTAAACTTTCCAGTGTTTGTTGCACTGACTATGTATGTTCCAACGGGGAGCCTCGGCAGCGCTGCCAAGCTTCAGTAGTAAGTTCTTGCAGGGGAAGAATCACCTGTGCTTAGTTTACTTTGCATTGAGCTTTACCTTGTACTGAGTATGTACTGAGTCTTTAATAACATTTTAGTTATAACTAAAAATATTAAAACTTAGAATAAAGCCCTGTAACTCACTGAAATTTATCCACATTACTACATAAGTTTGTTTATTTCTATATTTTCCAAGGGAAAAAAAAAATTCGTCATTAAAGCATCTCAAGTTACAAAATCTCTTTTCATATATCCCTTGGGCCCCATGAGTCAACATCCATGGTAATCTGTTAGTGCCAAACACTGAAAGTCACCTATCCCAAAATTCACCCTTCCTATCTTCTCTACCAAAGGATCCAAACTTTGTTCAGTGTGACAAAGTGCCTGGTTAAACATAAACAACTCAGTCAAAATGATGAGTGTTCACGTGATACTATTCAGGCCAATGAAATGGAAACAAGTCACTGCGTGAGGATTCTGGGAAAACTTGTTATTAAATAGGGGGCAAAGAGAGATGGGATTCAGCTGGCATGCACTTATTTATATTCTGCGTTCCCCTTTATTCTACCTGGAACACAAACATGATGCCTGGAAAAGAGGCTACGCAAGCATAACAGGGGGCTAAAAGGAATGTTGGTCTTTTTTGTCATCTTTGAGGAGGTATACTAGTCCAATATGGTAGAGCAACTGATAAACTCTGTAGTAAATTTAGATAGTATTTTATTGGAAATATCCAAAATTCACATGGTTAAAGCAACAGAGACAATTAACTCATAAAAATTATATATCAATAAATCATGTAGGAAGTATAGTTTCTTGATAATATCTGAGAAATGTTCACATCTTGTAATCCTGTACATTTGCAATATAATTTGATCAAGCAGACTTCTTATTTTCAGTTCCCTACTAAAAGTATCATTATATTTAGTGAGGTTCGAAGTATGGCTAGTACAGAAAAGTGAAGCAGTACATCTTGTTTAAAAGAAACAGAATAAATGAGGGGTAAAATGTAGACAATTTATTGTGGGTTTATTGTAGGCAAAATATTTGTATGTATATAAAAATTCATAAACCTGAAGATAGAATCTGCGAAGATAATATTTAGGTAAAGATAAAAGGAAAAATAAGTAATTGTTACTGTTAAATAAGTATATTAGATGTTATCTACCCAGGAAAAGAAATCAGTGATGTGTATTTATAAACAGACTCCCTAACTTGAGAAGAAACAAGATATATTAGTAATGTGAAGAGGAGTGAGTAATGTGACCTGAATCATGTCTGGTATTGATATACATGTCTGCTTATAAGTTCTCTTTTATAAAAACAAACAAACAAACAAAAACAGAAAAGCTAATAAATACTATAACTTCATACTTGTTTGTCAGGTTAAACAGAAGTAATACCCTGGACTTATTCTGACAAAGAAGCAGCAATTCAATTTTCAGAATTCAGTTCAATTTTGCAAAGATTTATTTAACACCTACTATGCGCCATGCATTGTGTTAGAAATAAAATGTAATTTCTGGCCTCCAAAGATTTATGGTCTGAGCTGAGTTAGAGAAGTTGTCAAATAACTGTAATTAAATATGATATAATCTATCTTTGTGACTAATACATGTAGGAGAATAAAAATCTGATACATACAGGTTCTGGAAATAGACATTGGTGAGGGATTGTTTCTCTTTGAAAAATTAGAAAAGACAGGGAAGTACGGCCTTGAAGAATGCACTAGATAAGGGGTGAGGGTGGAAATGACCTTCTAGATAAATGGAGAAATAAAAACAAAGGTAAGTAGATGTCAAAGTTATTATAGTTCGTGGTGCTCTGTAAAGTGTCAGGCATATAAGAAACAACCTGTAAACATGTGTGTATGAATGAATGAATAAACAGCATGTTCAGAAAGTAGTAAGGATTAAGTCAGAGTTACAATGGATCAGGTATATGATGGCATATGGCCTTTAGTGCCTTGCTGAAAGGCTGAAGGACAGGGTGATTTTCACATTAGGGCAGAGGAATATGACCCAATCAGAGTGGAAGGAGTTACAGCTGAAGGCTATAGAACAGGATTAGGAAAATTGGTAAAACATTGATGAAGGTAAGAAAGAGATTTAAAAAACTTCAGTTTGAAAGAAGTTGATCTGGATTGAAATGCACCGGGAAGTGACTAAGAAAACACATCTGGAATCTAAGGGAAAGGAGGAACTGGACAGGGTTGTAGAGGAGCAATGGTCTATGCAAAACCTACTTTGTGCTAGAGACTAGAAATATGAAGATAGATAAGACATAGTCTCAGCTTTCAAGGAGTTTATAATAATTATGATTTCCTGTAATACATATAAGAACTGAAGCATGTATAAGACAGATGTATATCTAGAAAAGAATAATTAATTCCACATTATGTGTGTACAGCAGGGAAGGTTATCAGAGGAGACTTCACAGAAAGTTGATAATGAAAATGTAAAAGCTGCACAGTTTTCTAGATGGAAAAGTGGAGAAGGGCATATTGAGAAAAGAGAAGGGCAAAGTCAGCTGCATAAGACATGAAGTAATGATAGAGGAACTATAAGCAGTTTGGCATTGCTGCTTATATAAAATGTAAAAGGTGGGTGGTGATCAATGAGATCAGTATGCCAGGGCCATTGCGGCAGACAACTAGCTGTCTTTTGAAGACAATGAGCTTTTTTCTTCTTAAGGTTTCGAATATCTAAAGGGAGGCCAATTGCATAATGGACATATACTGAGGTCTTTAGAAACCAGATATTATTTTTACAAAAAGATGAGAAGGGAATGAGTTCATCACCGTTAATTTTATACGAGTTAATGATAGTAAAACTAAATTCTGACAATACTGTTGGAAATTATCTTGGAAAGAATGAACAGAGAGACATATCAAGAAACCTGCACAAGGGCCTTTTTAATTATCCCAGAGTTAAAGACATATATTAAAAACAAAAAAAGCAAACAAACAAACAAACAAAACAAAATGCAGGAGTGAGATTCAAAGACTGTTGAATCTGAAACCTGATGTATCACTACTGCATTTTTTTTGTTGTGTTGGCTGGAAAACTGAGTCTCAGAGAAGGAAAACTATACAGTATATTAATAACAGAACTCAGATTCAGTACATTTTAATACAGAGAACCAGTAGTTCATGGTTCCTACCCACTACTTTATAAATTAGCTATGTTAGAATCTCCTGGAGAGTTTAAAATATTATGATTTTCCAAAATCCCATCCCCCCAAATTTTAACTCGATTGTCTAGGGTAGACACAATATTCTTCATTTAAGAAAGATTTTCAAGAAATATCTTAGAATTGAAAAACCATTGACCTAGACAAACTCTAAGAGTACGAAGGGAGTGGTGATGGTTATTGATTAGGAAAATAAATTCTCCTGGAATAAAAAGCCAATTTTAAATGATGCCCAAGTTTTTGAGGAACTAAAACTTTATTTAAACGTTAATCACTAATTAATGTTTTAAATGTCTATCACAACGTTGTTTCTATGGGAAGAAGGTAGAATATACAGAGAATAATTTTATTCTGTATGAGTTTTCTTTTGTTTTTACAAAGATATCCTCTTGAAGAATTTACTGCAGTTTTTCTGTGAGGCAACAGATTTTTCTCATGTCAGCACATCATAATGCTCAATGTGTTCCTCGGTTTGTCACTTGAGAACATGCAGTAGCACTAGCAGTAGAAGATATTAAAGTGGCAGTTTTTACATCAATGCAAGTGTTAGTATCAGAAGTGTAAGAATTTATATACTGTGCAAAGGGATCTTCTGTCTATTTTGTGTTATCGAAATGTTTAACTACTGTACTATAGATTCTATGTTGATACTGATAAAACTATAAAGATCAGCATGGTCAAAACAACAAAAAAATTAGAAAAAAATAACCACCAAATACTTTTAGCAAAGCTGGATGTGATTCAAGACCAACAACTGTTAACTGAATCTAAACAGCAGCTTTCTAATTTGAGAGATAAAATATCAAGCTTAGAATGCCTGGGACAAACCAGTCAATAATTAAAGATCACTAAAATACAGCCTCTACTTATTACTAAACTTCTATGAGTTCTCTTCACACTCAAGACACTGCCTTCCCTCATGTCCTTTAAAACATGCCAGACAACTTTTACTTTGAAGGAGTACTCCAGGTAATATATTGATGTCATTGGAGATTTACAATTAAGAAGGTGGAAAATATTAATAATAATACTGGGTGTCTCTCTTAATGTCAGTGAAGAAAGTAGGGAGACCTTGTTTGTTCACATTGGATTTTTCTCATAGTTACTAGATTGCAAGATCTAGTAGAATGAATCCTTAAAATTCTCAGATGTGGAGGATTGGTCTAATTATTTTTGAATTACCCCAAAGTTCCAAGACATTACACCTATGTAATTTGTCAATCCATGAAACTGAATCAAGCATGCTGGAAGGTTGATCTCATCTTTAGATTGCTAGCTTCTCACACATAAAACTAACCCAATCACTCTTATGCATTCTTCTATCACAAGTGTAGCTTTGCTGTTCTCTACCTGTTCTCATCTATGTAAGAAAGATGTGATGTGAAAACAATTGTTTCACTGTAAACGACAACAACAACATTGATCATGAAGTAAATTTTACTGAACGCTGGAAAGCTGTTAATTTGTGTTACAAACAATGGTGGCTTGATTCAGAATAAGAACAATATTTGGAAGACAGCACAGAGCACTCCATAGCTTGGAACTAGGCATTTCTTGAATTTGAGGGTTCATGAAGACCTCTAGAGGCATACAGTGTGAATGTCAAAGGTCTACTACAACTAGTCCTCATGAGTGGTTTCTTCTCACCTAATCAGAGAACATAATTTTCATCTTTAAAAAAATGTACTACACTATAGCAATGTATTAAGTATCTTTGCAAAAAGTGACTTGGTGCTCAACTATAATTTAGCTTAAAATAATGTTTGAGTCTTATAATAAGCTCCTATGATTTTCATGTTAAGGTAAAACGAATTAAGCCTTTTTGAAAGAACAATTCATTACACTTTTGTTTGATGACTTCAAATGCCATACTTCCAAATTTAATGTCATTAAAATAATCAAAATCAGCACAACCCAAGATCTGCTTAGAAAAACTAGCCTTTTAATACAACCATCCCTAGCAATTCTACTTTGAATATTAATTTCTTAATAAGTCTTCAGAAAAATCCTACAAAATAATTTAAGAAATGATGAAACGATTCTGATGGTAACTTTAAAAGAGCCACCTATAAATGTTATCAGTAACAGGAAATTTCTAGCACTAAGTGAAATTTTTCAGGATTCTAGATCCTTCTTAGCACTGAGATATATAAGAGTAGATTTGCTTTCATATTTAAACTCAGCTTGAAATAGCATAAAGGACACTATTCTTGGGGCAAGATAAGAACTAAATATCAGATACTAGATTATAAGAAGTAGCACAATTTTACTGTTTTAGTAAAATGATATGCTAGAATATCTTTTATGTTCAAGATAGAATTAAATAATTATAGAATTTTAAAGTTATTCTTCTCAATATGGAAATGAAAGGACAGCCATTAGGTAAAATGCACAAGATTATGTGATGATAGAAAAAATAGAATAATAAAGGAAGAAAAAGGATAGTAGAAAAGGTGAAGGTAGCAGAGAAATTTTAAGAAAACCAAGTAAAAATGTAGAATGCAGGATAATAACACAATGAATCATAAATGTAAGTAAATTTCAAAATAATTTTACTTTTTGTCTTTAATTATATACTGACACTGTTCTTCACTTTGTTATTCAATTTAACTTGTACAACACCTCCAAACATCTTAAGGTAAAATTTACAGCCTAAGTCATAAATCCTATAGAGAGCTCCCTTAACAATATTAATGTTCTTTCTTTCTTCCTCTCATTTTGTTTAAGGTAGAGAAGTCAAGGGAATATACACTTAAAATCCTAATAGATTACAGAAAGAAGTGAGTGCTTGGATAACTAAGAAAAGAGAAAATTTGACCTCCTAGAAATCAGTCTTCTTCCAGATTTAACTTATGGGAATTCTGCATTATATATGCAATATAAATTTGCTTATCCAATTGGAGATAACAGCAATCTGAGAAGCAAAAGTACACTTATTAATTCTCCTTTTTCTATCTAACATTCATGTTAAAGTAAGATTTTTTTCCATTTACTATTGATTACTTTTACATATTTCAGATCTTAAGAGTTACTGGCAAATGATAAAGAGGGGTATTAAAAATCATCAATGCTATAATTCAACATCAAATGCATGAAAATGCTCATCCTCATGGACATTGCTTGAGAGTTGAGAATTTACATCTTTTAAATATTCTCCCTTTCTTTGACCTTCCTCAATAAATAAATGACAATTTGATTCTTCTTTTCCCCTCTTTTCTTTCTCCTACTTCTTTTTCTTCTTGCCCTAAAAAATGTGGATGTTACTGAGCTCCTCTTTGTAAATTATCTTTTTTCAGAAACATCCTCCTCTCCCATGAATTCACCTACACTCTGGATTATTTCACAAATATTTGTCTTTAGCCCCAACTCCTCTGTCAAGCTCTTTCTGATTTTTCTAAAAGTTTGCTAGTTCAACTTATGTCTCTTGCCATCACCTCCGACTTGACATATATAAAGCTCAATTTGTCATATGTCTAAATAAATAATTTTTAAAAGATTATCTTTGTTCCAGATTTCTCACAACTCCCACCAAAATGTCCTCTAAATGCACCATTGTTAAGTAGATCTTCATAAAACACTGCTTTGATCATATCACTTCCCTATCTAGACACTTTAATAGCCCCGGCTACCTAAACCATAAAGTACAAACTAATTAGTGCAGCATTTGTTGCAAGCTCTATACGGTTTGTATTTCTACCCCTCTAACCCACTCATTCCTTTAGTATGACATCTCTATTATGGTCAAAACAAAGTACTTAATGTGGCCTAACTAGACCACACAACTTTCTATCTCTACATCTTTGATGACACCTTTTGAAAGATTCTCCATTAAAAATGTCCTTTACTTTCTATTAAATTCCCTTTCTTTAAGACCAACAAAGATGCCACCTCCCCATAAAGCCTTCTTTGATCACTTTGGCCTGAGTTAATAATTTTCTTTTAAAAATTCTTATAGCACTTTTGGCCTATCCCATTCCTGTAGCACATCCACTGTGGCATGATATTTGTGGGCAAGGCTTACTATCTCGTCAACAAAATCGTAAATCTCTGAGGATATTACAAATGATATTCAATTTACACTGAGTGAGTGAAAGGTTTTGTTGCCCTCAAACCTCCTCCCACTCTCCTCTCAGCACAATATCCTCCTCATTCATTGTTTCAGCAAGTGTTTATTGAGCTCTGTTATCCACCAGACATTGCATTAGGCATTAAAGATGAGCAGGACATTTATGGTCCCTGCCTTCATAGAGCTCACAGTCTAGTAGGAAAAACAAATATTAAAATATAAGTTTATCTGTGGTAAGTGTGAAGTATGCATGTTGTATACCTAAAACACTCACCGTTGCTTTGTTATAAATTAGGTACACTTCATATAATAGTGAATAGCAAAAAGTAAAAATTATGACCACATAAAAGTAACCATATTATAGAATATTTATTATAACCTTGGACTAAATATCAATTTCCACAAATTAACCATATGGAAATTATTAACTTGTTATAAGTGCAAGGATTTATGGTAGTTACCTTATATAGTATGCTTTTTGGTCTTCACAACAATCTTGCAAGGTATCCTTATTCCCATTGTAAAGATGAGAAAACGGGCTCCCAGAGATGAAGTTACACTACGTAAACGTCTACTAATAAAGGGCTAAGGCAGACTTCAGACCTAAAACATACGTTCTTTCTCCTACATGTCATGAGTAGATCATATGCAAGTTTTCCACACAAGTACACTTAGCAATGATGAACTAGATGTCCTAGATCCTCCTCCAGAGTGTCAGCTGGCCAAGGGTGGCAACATCATAATATTTTTAAAAAGATTTTATTTTGTAACATTTTTGTAAAACTGCCTATTTCATGCTGCCTTTTAAGAAATGTTTTTTACTATTGTCTATGTCCATAAGTCTCTGTTTGTTTGTCCTGCTCATTTGTTGCTTTTAGATTTATATCCCACATATAAGTAATATCATGTGATTGTCAGCTCTTTCTGTCTGGCTTATTTCATTTAACATGATTATCTTGAGGTCCATTCACATTGTTGCAAATGGCAGTAATTCATCTCTTCTTATGGCTGAGTAATATTCTGACAATGGACTAGTGGTTACCAGAAGGTAAGGAGAAAGGGGGAGCAGGGAGGTAGACGGGGTAAAGGGGATCAAATATGTGGTGACAGAAAGAAATCTAACTATGAGAGGTGAACACACAGTGTAAATATATATATGGCTTACTGTTAAAGTATACAGCTGAAACTTACTGGATTTTGCTAACAAATGTCATCATAAAAAGTAAATTAATTAATTTAAAAAAAAAGAAATGTTCTTTACTATAATAGAAAATCCAGGACTACACAAGGCATAATCTGTCCTTGTTAATAGTTTTTAAATTAACCTCTAAGTTTATGATATAAAACCTGTATGAGACTTACTAATTTTTTTTTGTTATACAGAAAATATAAATGGCAAAAAAAAAACATTTTAAAAATTCTGTCTGTTTTCTACATTAGTTTTTCTACATAGGTTTCTCTACTCAAACCTATATCAAAAATTTATTGATTATTTCTCTTCCAGTATTTGAAACAAAATGTGTTTTAGCTTTAAATTTTCCTAATCTAGAAATCAGAAATTAATGTTGAAATGGTAATATTCAAATTCATTCTTTACCACTGCAAAAAATTGATTTTTATAATTCCCTAAGCATATTTATTAATGTCCAATTTTATATACCACAGAGGTAGTATTTCCCCCAAATAAATATTTCATTATTTAATATTTTATCCTTTATTCTGTTTTTATACCCATAGATTGTAAAATTTTAGAAATGCTGATTTGCTTATTTAAGAATTTCTTGTCTGCTGATGCTAATTTTAACATTTTGGAGTGAAGAAGTAGAGGAAGGTAGACATTTGTTAAACAGTATTATACTACAACATATTTTTATGTAAATTATTAAAGTAAATACATGGGTAAAATAATTCTTTGTGTAGCTTAGATTTGTCCTAAAAACAATTTATAAAATGATTTCAAGGCATTAATCAAAACAAAGCTTCCTTAGATGTTATACAAAATGATACTTGCACATGGTTTCCATACATATGAGATTTAATACTTTGATTCCAAAGCATTATTTTTGCCTATGTATGCTATTAAAGTGCTTTTAAAGTGAAAACAAACAAATAAACAAATATAATCCTTAACTCATAAGTTAATATCCAACAAAGTCAGCTTTTTTTGAAAAATTAAGATGCCTATCACTTAGTTTAAAAAATGAAATAAATCTTTAACCACAGAATACTATATTTTGTCCATCAGTTAGCTCAATGTCTTTATTTATAGATGTTGAATGACTTCCTCAAACTTACATAACTAGCTTGTGGCAGAGTCAGAATAAGACCTCTAAGTTTAATTTACTTTTGCTTTTTACTATTCCATTCTTGAACTATCTGACACAGAATTATAAAAAAAATAATTTCAATTACCTATTGGAAAAGATAACCTTATATCAGATATTAACCTACAATGAAGGAAGTGATTACAATGTTATAAACTAATATTCATCTAAGATAGCAAAGCAATGGCATTTACCTTAAATTTACGTCTCTGCTCTGCACAGCTGTTGAAGAACCACAAGTCTGTCTCATGGCTGTAAATGTAACAAGAACAATAATGCGACCAATTTCATACCTAAACTAAATTAAGTAGCTTTGTTATAGGATAGAAAATTGATCACGTATTTTACAAAAATAGTTTTTAAATTACAGATTATGGAGGTGCGCATGTGTGCATATGCATCCGTGTGTGGGGTATGCACGTGTGTGTGAATTTACTCTTTTAATCTGGAAATCAGTTTCATTAAATTGAAAGCATTATGTATTCTCTTTGGCTAATTTTCCTCATCATGAACAACTAGAAAGTGCTAGGAGTAGAAATGGATAAATAAAACAAATTAAAATGAGAGGTCATCTTCAGCTGTTATTATTTGAGTATGTTCTTTAGAGATCCACAGTAAGCATGTAAAACAGAAACCTCTATCTGGTAATGCTTAATTTAATATCAGCTCCCATTTGCATCATAATCTTTACATATGATTTATCAATATGCCATTAATCAATGCACCTACTGACTGGCTCTATTTAATTGGTATTTCATGAAATGAACAGAATATCTAAACATGTTTCAAATACATGTATTCAGATATCTATACATAAAAGTGAAATCACTACTACAATCGGTATCCAAGCTCCTCAGGTATGATTTTCTTCTTTCCATTTTGCATTAGATAGGTTAATATCTATGTTATCTGTGGAACAAAAATCTGAAAAGAATGTAAATGAAAGAGTAACAGGTAAATGCTAGTCTGCTAGAAATAGACTCTCTCCAATGCCACACTTCAAATCTGGCCCCTACTTTTAATATTTAAAAGAAATTCAGTTGAGTACAATAAGCAACCAAATATTGTTCTTGTGACTTGAGCCATCAAAACATTTTTCTAAAATCTGTAATTATTTCAAATTTATAAAATAGTTAACCTTCAAACTACATTTTACAATGAAAAATACATAATATCTCTTTTGGTCCTCTAACAATATGTTATGCCTGATAAAGTACCATGATCTATTATTAACACCAAATACCTTGCTTGCAAGTGCAGATTTCGAAGTATTTTCAATGATCTTTTTTAATTCTAAAAGATATTCTACACTAACTCAATTATTAAAGTAGGTTAAACTCTTAGTTAAATAAAAAGGACTGTGAGAGAATCATAAAAGTTTTAAAGTGTTAATTTAATATTAAATAGTTAAAAATTTTAACAAAAATATTGTATCCTTTTCTTTAACGTAAGTGGCAAATAGTGTAACCCCATTTAAATTGTATTTGCAGATGCAAAAATAAGCATTACTTAATATCCTTCTTTGACACAATGTGTAAGCTAGTATAAAATGCTACTAGGTTTTTATTAGATTTTTCATACAACTCCAGCATGTTTCCTGTTGCTAAGCTTATCAAGAACTATGAAATACTAAAAAAGCATAACCACATTCTTTTAACTGCAGTATATATTTTGGTGAACAAATAAGTCTTCATTCATTGTTTTTAAATTCTCATTCATAGAAACCAACTTTTCATTCCTATGACATTTTAGCATAAGATCCTATTAAAATTACAAAATAACAATAAAATGCTAGAGTTTTATAATCTGTACAACAGAGATGTATCCATGTTAATATGAATAAAAAACACTAAATGTAAGTGACACAATATGAAACTCTCTGTAGTAATGGTTAGCATCTGAAATTGTTAAAAGGTATTTATAAACTTTTAAACACCCTTTTATAATAAAATAACGAAACAGAACTTAAGCCCAAAATTTTATTTATACAATATTTGGCACATGATTAATGATTTCTTATTTTAGAATCATCACTATTCCCACATTATTGTGTGTTAGTGTGTGTGTGTGTGTGTGTGTGTTTACCAAAAAAAAAAAAAAAAAGCATATTTTGGTTAAACGTATTTTGGTTAAAAGTATCAGATTTTGCCTTCCCATACAAAAAAAGAAAAAGTAGAAAAACTAAAGCCCAGTCATTCTTTCCAGAGATACCCTGGTAACCATCAATAAAAAAACTTTTACTGGACTTAGCTTTGGAGAGGAAGGAACAACTACTTTGTCTATCTTGACAAGAGACATAATAAAATAGGACAATATAGAGTGTTTCTCAGATGTTTAAAAAATAAGTAAATAAACTGTTTCCTACCTTTGGCTTATGCTTCCAGCATCTAAACCTCTTTTGCTACATCAAAAAGAAAGCAAAATTCCCAGTCTGAAGCCATAGTGAGGATAAACATTTCATTTGCTATCTTCTGTGACTTCTATGTAAATTTTTCTCTGTCATGTAAATTTATGAAGAGGCTCTCATGGAATCAGATAACTCTATGGAAATACTTCAATCACTGTTATTACTTGGGGAAAGACGTGATGGTGAGAAAAATGTCTCACTACAGAATTACTGATTAGTTAAAACAATGAAAAAAGTGAAATAGTGAAATTTAAAACAAAAAAAATTAATCTTAAACTCAGACTAATTCAATATAACCCACTTGCAATCATGACAGCTCCCTATACTTTACTCTGTTGCAATATATTCCTTATTCCCAAGTCCCCCTTCTTCCCACACACTCCTCCAAAATGGATTTTCTTCCCCCAAGAAAACATATTTTCATCTCAAATATGTCTAGGGACCATAAATTTAATCCAGTTTTTAGGTAATAAGTAGTTTCTGGATTGTGTAGATCAGAAGCCTATAACTCTGCCATACAAACTAAGGTTCAGAAGGCCATCATCTAAGACTTAGTTGCTAATACCTGGGAGTACATCTGAAAATGAAGACAGCTAGGCCATAAAAAATTTCAAGATAGTTTTGTTAAATTAAAGCAATAATATGTTTACTTCTTTTTAAACTAATCTTTCTTTATTAGACATATATATATATATATACACACATACATACACACACACACACACACATACACACATATCATTCTTTTTAAAAAAGTATCGCTTATCCTTCAACAGAACTGATAAATATTTTGAAAGAAGTTTTGTGCAACTCCAAATACTTCCCAAATATTTTTAAAATACACCCTAAAGATGTTTCTTCCCTGGATACAATATCTTATATATTTCTGTTAAGATTATATAAAACAATGGTTTTATTATATAAGAAAAAGCTACTTAAAAAGACATAAATACTATCAGTTTCACAGGACAAACATCAAGTGAGTTAGGACAAGAAACTTCAGAATGTGCTTTTATAATTTTAACCACAGCAATAACTCCTTGGCAAACTCATTTTTATCTGGCAACCTTGGAGGTTTCCTGCATTTGTCACTTGGATACAACTGAAGAAAGGTTGTCTAAGACTGCTTTGCTTCCCTCTATACCATTTTACTATGACTTCCCTTTTAAGGAAGACGTTTCTCATTTTAACTTATTTGTAAATAAAGTTCCATTAAAATCCCAGAAGGAAGTTTTATATAAAACTTTTTATGTCTATGTATACCAAATGTAATTCCCACATAATTTTTTCAATAAGTGACCTTGTAAAAACTTTTGAAATTTATGCTAATAGAAAATTATTTTCTTTTAAGAAGATAGAATTCTCTTTTGGAATTAAAATTACCTATATATTCAAGTATAATAATTTTCTGTATGTATACAACTGGGTTTGCATTTCTGTTATCATTATGAGCACCTTTTAAAATAAGACCCCAAGGACAGGAGTACTTTACTAACCTGAAGTGGTCTCTGTTTATCACTGCTCTTGGGAGATTTCAATCCACTTGTTTGCTGCTGTAAGAGAAGTTGTCTTGCTGCTTGGAGAGCCTAGAAGTAAAAAGGAAGCTATATCTAAATATTTTGTAGAAAGGTAAATCGATTATCCTATTTCCTTGGTTAATAGTAATAGGCTTCAGTATATAAGAACCCCAGCCCCACCCTCCATTCTAGAGAGACTCATTAAATCTTTTTCTTCTAATGTGAAAAAAAAAATTACATTACATACATATTCAACTTTGCTTAAAATCATGGAGGTGGATGTTATCCTGTAGGAAATAAAGTTAATTTGTTTAAAGTGCTTAAAGAGGAAAAAATCATAAACTGCATCAATAACCTCATTTCCACAAGGAACTTGTCTTTGAGTGTTCAACTAAACTGCCCACTCCCCTTTAAATTATCATTCAATTTGCATTTTCATATTACAATTTTGAAGCAAAAGCAGTAGACTTCAAGTGATACCGGAAGCTGTAATTAAATTTGACAAATCAACATCAGATTATCTTGAAAGTGAATTAATAAGGATTTTCACTAAAGATTTAAAACACTTTTTTGTACTTACAATTCAGGGGGAAACCTCTCCTTTCACAAAATAAAGTGCAGTTTTAATGCCAAATAAAATTGAGTGGTTTTCATTTGCATTCTTAGCAAAATCAGAGAACAAAGAAATTACCACTCAACCAATCAGGTTTGTTTCTATGTGTGACAGAATACCAATCAAAATAGAAGATGTTTTCATTTATTTTCATGTTTTCTTTTCCACTCAGGAAAATAAAACTTAACATAAGAAATTAACGTAAGCATTTCATTTACTGGAAGAGGGGCAGTTTGGCAATTGTGCTGCATAAACTCATATAAAAACTAGTGCCATAATAAACACACACACACACACACACACACATATTGAGATGTTTTAAATATAGCAATATAAACCAATTTTAAAAAACTTTTTAAGAGCTTCTACTTTATAAACTTACTTTTTCTCTCAACAACCAAATTTAATGAACACTAATGATGAAATTTTTCAACAAATAAAACTAAAATAAATCATTGTCTTATGTTGTTATTCACTATTTCAGAATACATGGTACATTTTTCTTGATAGGAAACTATCTTAGATCAATAGCCTTCTATAATAATTAAGATTCTAAGCTGAAAAAAAGTACAATTTTGATTAGAATCAATGATCTGGTTTTTAAGAGAGTTTCTAGTATCCATGACAACAGTTGCTTTGACAAGATGTGCATATGGCATTACACTGCCAGCTGGTGTGAACAATGTTTGAACTACTGCATTGAGATGCTGAGCAAACAGAAAAAGTTGCCATGTCTTAACCCTCAGGGAAGGCAGTCATCCCCTGATCAATTATGAAAAGACAGATAGAGGGCTGCTACAGTCTGGCTCCAAGCAAGTTTCCTGAGAAGGCAGGCAGGCATAGAAACCAAAGCAAACAAACTGAATGCACTAGCACCATCTCCTAACAACACTGATTTGTCTTCCCATAGCAGGATCTGGCACAGTTTGTAAAGCATGCTTTTTTACATTTGGAAATACACTCACAACAATCTTCCTCCTGTTTTTAAAATTTTTCAAGTAGTTACAAGTCAAATGTTTCTAAGGATGGCATATTTCAGTGAACTCAGGGAAGTTTATTATAAAGTTCAGGTCCAACAAAAGACCAAATAAAATATTAATCTCATAAATACTTTATTATCACAAAACTGAAAATTTCACATTATAGTCTAAATAATATAGCTTTCTTTTTAAAATAAGAACATAAAATAACTACAAATGATATTTTTTAAATGGAATTTACTAAAGTGTGACTAGGTTGTGTCTACGTGAAACTCTCAAAAAAAAAATTAGTCAATTATTTTACTCTTTGGTGTCAAAATCCACACAGTTTGTCTAATACTTTTCATGTAATTGTTTTTCCCCCTCGAGTTCATTTTTTTTTTATTTTGTACATATCAGCCTTATTTAGTTTATATTTAATTCTGTAGTCATTTGCTATTCTTAAAGGATTCTAATGAATATAGTTCAGAATCCTGAAGTCATAAAATCATCCAATAGGACACCCTCATTTTAGCAAATGAGGAGACTGAGGCCTAGAGTAACCACATGATTTTTTCAATGTCTCCTGGTTTCCACAACAGATATTCCAGTGTGCCACCCTGTCTCTGTTCTATCAAAGGACCTGTTAGATGGTAATAAGTAAAATTCTAGTAAAGGAGAACACATGGCACCTTAATGAATTATTTTTTACCTAAATGGGGGCATATTCACTTAACAGAACTTATGGAAAAAACTACAATATAGTTTTTTTTATGTTTTGAATTTGTGTGTGTTTGGCTAGAATAACTATTGCAAAATATATATCATTTTTATGGCTAAGTGTTCCCACCATCCCTGACTTGATATCACCATATAGTTTACCAATACTTCACGGAGCTCTACACTCTTGTAACACTCCGATCATTTGACCAGTTATTACTAATAAACTGAAGAATCTCAAAGCTGGAAGAAACAACTTGGAAATTGATTAGCCTGCTTTTCCTATTTTGTTGATAAGTAATTAAAAAACCAATGCTACAATAACTTGATTAAAGTCACAAAGTAGTAGCATGGTCTGGTCAAAGGCTCAGGCTCTTGGCTCTAGGACCCTATCCATTTCACCACCCTGCATTACTTTTGTTCAACTCAAACCAACAAGCAACTCAATGGGATATGTAACACCCAATGGCTCCAGAAAGACACTAGAAAACTCGATAATTAGAACTGCAGTTCATGAAAATGTCACTAGACAAAAGCATACACATACACTGTTTTTAAAGGACCAATACTAATAATACCACAAGATAGTTGACTAAAACATGCTTCTGTCTTTAAAGTACTGTATTTTTCATATGTATTTACAGTTTTTTTTTTAAATAGTCAAGGATCATCTTTAAACACAAATGCTTATGAAAATGAACTCCTTGCCTATCTCAACATTCTTTTCGGAGACTGCTACAGTAAACATGAGAGGTGGAAGAACAAAAAAGCAATCCCAAGAGATCAGAAATTATTAAAAACTCCTAAGCAGAAATCTTTGGCAGTTTGCATTCTAACTGCAGTCATCACATGACATTTTTATTTCCATTATTCTAGATAACATTTTAGGACTGAATTTCAATAAAAAATTGTTCAGAGACATTTAATTCATCTTTGCAATTTATTATTGTAGCTACTCAAAAGATGAAAGATTATGAGCTAAATTACTTGCATTGATGTAAGGTGTTGGGTGTCAAATTAAAATAAAATATTAATTTGAAAATCACTTGTCCACCTAAATTAGTAAATAAAGAAGTTAAATGCCAGGGCCTTTCATAAAGTTCTATGAGTCATTTAAGCATTTATGTGATTATCTCTGCAAAAAAAATTAATTTACAAAAAAGGTAAAAGATATTTATCAAATTTAGTAATATCTGAGTCTGATTAAAATGAACAAAAAAGAGGTTTCTAAGGCAGCCAAACCTATCTAGTTTCCAAAAACACATTTGTTTTGAATTAAGGGTGCACTTGAGTTAATGAAGTTATCTAATTTTAGTAAATCTAAAGAAAATTAAGATAGGATATTTTAAAAACTGAAATCAGATTAAATTAAATATTTTGAAAAGAAATAAAGTCTGAATAGTAGATTAAATATATACTTTTTTTAGGCTGCAAAGGTGTAGAAATGCACATGTTATCCAGAATTCAGTGCATTTTGCTCTAAAATATTTATTAAAAACACTATTCCTAATAGTGACTGTAATTTCAAATAAACCACAATTTTGTAAGAAAAGCAAAATTCAAGCATATTACCTTTCTACAGTAGTAATAACTCAGGCTAGTTATGATCCTCTAGAAAAAGAGTAATTCTAATAAATAGTTCATTATGAGAATTAAGAGTGAAAACTCTTTTAACTTATCAGATATAAACTTTCTTTTTAAAGAACACCAAAAACTTTCTCCAGAAGTAAAATTGTTTAAGAATAGCTTAGAAGTACCCAGTGAAACTAAAAATGTTGAGTACCCTAAGGTTTATAAATAAATTCTTTTTTTTTAAGTAAATATATGTATATTTTGGGAAAAAACAGACATCACTCATATCTCTTCCCATAAAAATAGGAATACTTAACCTATCAGCCTGTTGCATTTGAGACATTAAAATGAAAAATGACATCTACACCCATTAATATCTTCAATGTATAAACAGCACAGCATGACACATTCTTGAGAGCTGAAGGCTACAAAATCTCTCAGAAACATAAATAACAAAGCACTCAGAAGCATATTTGATGTTGATATTCATCTCTGAGAAAAACACTGCTGCCTAGGCTTCTTATGAAAATAGATGCAGCCCAAATGGATCTCCTGTAATTGGTTTCAGATAGCGAGGTCAGAAGAAATATGATACAAGAAATGATTATGTGGAACAGGCGAAACAAGAATGTTTACACAGGCACTCCCTAGTTATACTGACAAGGGGTGTACACTTTGCAGATAACTAGAACTAAAAAAAAAAAAAAAAAAAAAAAGCCAGCAGGACATTCAGAATTTTGTTCTTCATACTGACATATTTTAACCTTTAACATATGATGCCTTTAACATGGTACTTTGAATATTGAAAATGTGTCAAACAGAATTCCATTTTCTAATTATTTTCACAAAGGTGACTGTTAAAAAGTATATTCGGATCCTTTCACAAAGGATATAAATTCCCTTTCTGTTTGGCCTTTCCTCACATTATATTCCTACTAAGGAGAATATACTGATAAATGTAATCTAAAGTCTCATAATGTTATTTAATAGAGAAAAATTAATCATCTAATTGTCATAACCTATTTTCTAAGAGCAATCTATCAAAGTGAAATTATGTATCTGTAGCTACTGACCTTTCATTTTATCATGGCTGATACATAATCAGACTAAGTTGTTGGAGAAAAAAACAGCTAATTACTAGAAAATATTTTTGAAAATAATTATTTTTTGTTTTACAGTATATTTTACATAAAGTTAAAGAATACATGTGTGGTTATATCGTGTTATATTGTGGACCTCTATGGAAGCCAAACTGAGAAACTAAGATCATTTATTTTATAGTACTACAATAAGAATGAGAAAGTCATTGTAGAGTATCTTATTTATCAATCAAATATCAGGCTATTTTGGCTTAGCATTCATGATGTAGATCCAAAGGAGAGACAATCAAAGTATTGAATATGTGATGGAATGGATCCTCAAGTCATCCTCAGAAGTTCTAACAAAGTCCTCAAAGTTCCAGTCCAAACCCAGTATTTAAAATATTCCAGTATGGCTCCAAAGTCCTAGATGAGCTCAGAAACCTGCAAAGTAAACTGGTGAGTTAATGGTAATTAATGGCTAAGATAGGTTTTGTTTTCTTCAGGTATTGAATCATACACTCATTCTATTCCTGGTATCCATATCTCTATTCTCTTCATTATTCTGCTGTTAATGATAACAAATTGCTAATGGTACACTTATAAAAAACATTAATATAATCCATAGCAATACTAAACACAATTCTTGTTCACATATTAAGAAATTATGTCCAACTTTAAAATTTTCAAAAAGAAAAGGTAAACATGAATTGGAACTAATTTTACTAAAACTTACAGTTTTACCTCATTTTTTTAACAGTACATGTTCCAGGAATTACAATGGTTTATCTGCATTTTCTCCATTATTTTTCTTTCTGCTATAAAATATTTTATTATTTTTCCCAAACATACTTTGGACCTACATTTGTTTCTCACATATTTTAACAGTTTATTTTTCTTATTATGAGGCCAATATCTTTTGTTTGGATATGGATTGAAAATTCATTACTGCTATATGTTATAATTTCAATAAGCATATCAGATATTAACTGAAAATACATGCTACTACATTAGAGTATAATATCAGAAAGTAAACTATTATTCGAATTCTGTATTCTGGATTCCTCCTGCAATTTAAAAGTACGATTGCCATAGAGTTAGCATTTGGGAAATTATTTTAAAGAATAGATTACATCAAAAATTACTTGTCATTAAAATTTATTTTTTGCAAGAATGTTCCAGATACCAAGGAAAGAACTAATTACTACACACTTATACAGGTAGGTGGATGATGTGACATTTTTTACCCTCAAAGAGCTTACTGTCCTTTAAGAAATATCCAGTTGAATGTCAAAAGACCATAAATATTTTTAAAACATTCCAGGAGTTCCTAAGTAGAAGAAATTATTTTCAGTTGGGGAGCTCAGATAAATTTTTATAAGGAAATAATATTTGGGCTGAACTTATAGAAGAAATAGTTCATCTTGTGGAGAAAGAAAAATGTGGCCATGTCAAACAGAAGTATAGAAAACAACAGTTTGTAAACAGTGAGAAGAAAATAATTGATCTTGGATAGAGCATGTGCTGAGTTTGAGAGCTAGTGAAACACCATAGGAAGGTTGGTTGGAGGTAATTAACGAATATAACTAAATGATAAGTGGCAAAGAGTCTAGATATAATTTAACAGTAAGAACAGATGTTTCTGAATCTGGAAATGATGGGATAAGCCTGGCCCAGGACAATATTGAGGTCATGTTGTGAAGGATAAATGAGAAGTGAATAGGGCGAGGAAAGACATGAAGTAGAAAGACCAGTAAAAGGTATGCGCAAGTGTTCACAAAAGAGATAAGAAGAACAGTAAGACTCACTTTAGTTGAAAACAGGAATCACAAGAGGAACTGTCAAAGTAGAACTGGCAGGACTTAGTAACTGTGTAACGGTAAAAGGCAGGAAGAGGTAAATGATGACTTCAAAATTTTAAGTCAAAGATAACTGAAAGAAAAGCTATGCCACTTTAGAAAGGGAGAAATCGGATTACAAAACACAGGTTTGGGGAAGATGATGTTATTTACCTGCTGGCAGGATAACCAAGAAAAGTTTTCTTTAGTAGATACTAATAATGCAGAGCTCTAGATTGAGAAGATTCCTGAAAGTAAGAGATTAGATGGTAGTTAAGACAAAGGGAGAATATTAGATTGCTAATAAGGAGAATGAGGAGAGGGGAAGAGTCAAGGCCTAAAACTTGGGGAACACCTACATTTCGTTGAAAGGAGATGAGGAGATAATGAAAAAGGAAAACAGTAAATGGGGAGGGGAGCATAGTAACAGAAGCCAAAAAGACCTCCAGAAAATGTTAAACATAGACTTACCATATGAGCCAGTAATTCCATCCCTAAGTATACACTCAAGAGAAATAAAAACACATGTCCACACAAGCAGTTGTTCATAACAGCTTTATTCATAACAGCCAAAAGGTAAAAATAACCCAAATGTCCATCAACTGAAAAATGAATGAATAAACAAAATGTGGTCTACCATATAATGGAATGTTATTCAGCCATAAAAGGAAATGAAGCACTGATACATTCTATGACATAAATGAACTCTGAAATCATTACACTAAGAGAAAGAAGTCAGTCATAAAGAACACGTATTGTATAATTCATTTATATGAAATGCCCCAAATAGGGAAATCTATAGAGACAAAAAGTAAATTAATAGTAGGGGCTGGGGGAAGGAAAGAATAAAAAGTGACTGCAAATGAGTTTGGGGTTTCTCTGAGAGTGGTGAAAATACTCTGAAATTAGATAGTGGTGATGATTACACTAGCCTTGTGAATATACCAAAAAACCACTGAATTGTATACTTTACAAGGATGAATTCTATGGTATGTAAATTACCTCAATAAAGCTGTTATTTATTCAAATAAAAAAGTGATGCCAATTACATCTTGATAAAGCTGGAAATAAAAGAAAGTAAGAAAAAATTGGGACAAAAAATGTGTAGAAAGATGAATGATGTTCTCAAACACGAAAACCTCAAATTGGCTAATGAAAGTTCTTGTTAATCTGAACATTTTCACGTGACCTATCAGATATCAGTCTCCACAAGGTATTGAATTAAAATCACTGGGAATAAATGGGGAAAACCTTTGCCATGAGTGCAAACAATTCTTTTGATAAGTTCTATGGAGATCAAAGTAAATGAGAGCTATAGTTTGACAGGTTTTATCTGTTTTTTTTTGTTTATTTGTTTGTTTGTTTTTGTTTAAGTAAAGAAAACTTGATAATGAGCGAATAAGAAGAAATTAAAGCTGTAACAAACAAAAGAGAATTGTGAAAGTCACTAGAGGAGATGGAAAAGGGCTAACTCATGGAGAAGGAACAGGTGATAGCTTTGTGGGAGAAGAAAGTATCCTCTGGGATAGGCTGAAGAGTTGGTAGGTAACTTTGCCCTGAAGGGGTAGGAAGAGGAGAGAGTTCACACTGATAATCTCAATTAATTCAGAGGTTAAAAAAGGCGCAGTTATTTATTGAGAATGAAAGAAAGATTGGAATTTCTGGGGAAACAAAAATGAGAAAGCTTTGCCATCGTCACTCTGAGAAATATAGCTGGTAAAACAAAAACTGATATTTAAAATGTTAAGTATGAAATGTGCTTCCACAGACATTGATGACACATAGAATATAAATGTCTTCTGGAACGTTGCCTCCAGAATTAAAGAACTGCCTACTTTTCCACTGCTCTAATTTGGTATCATCACTATTCAGTCACAGTCTTTGAACTTTTAACTGGGCCAAATGGCCTGGCACCTCCAATTATATCATGTAATAAGAATGAGTCACTTATATGGTATGTTATTGTGCATTCTGAACACCAGTTATCTTCCATTTTCAAAAAAAAAAGCCTCTATATCTATATATCTATATTTATTTATATCACCTATATCTATCTGTATCATCTATATCTATCTATATCATCTATATCTATGATGCTGCTGCTACTATTGGCATACTAATGGGCCTAGCATATTGTAATGCCTGAAACTTTACCTCAATATAGATTTAGTTCTCTGCAATCTATTCAAGGAGAAAAATGTCCCATTAGACAAGAATAATATCTTAAAAGCTTCATGTTCTATCATACTTTTCAAAACTGTATTCTAACCTTTTTTGAGATTGAGTGAAAGGGTTTATAACTTTATGAATGTGCCGGTGAGCTGCCTCTCTCTCCTCCCCCAGATCTATATCACCACATCTGCATGAATATACACATACGCAATGCACCCTATGCTATGGGAACACCTTCACTCAATGATCTTTTAGTATTGCAAAAAAGGATGAAAGCACATTCGGTATAACCACAATGCAATTCAGAAATATGCTGCATGTCATTAAAAAAAAGTACAAAAGGTTTCTATGGGAGTTAAGCAGAAACAAAAAGAAAGAAAAAGAGAATTAATGATTATTAAGTGCTCATTATATGCAAGGCATAATTCTATATCCTGGGCACACTATTTCATTTCATCCTAAAAACACCCTCCTTTGTCATAGATGTGTGAACTGAAGCTCAGAGTATTTAGGTTATATGTCCAAGCTGTTTCGCATGTTTTGAAATGGCATAGAGATTTGAACAACCATCTGGCTGACTTTGAAGCTCATGCCCTTTCCACAAGGGATAATTAGGAAGAGTGTATCATTGAAGAGACTTTTATACAGTAAAAGATTTAAGTAAAAAACTGCTTTGGGCATAAAAATAACAAAATAAATTCTGAGTCACTAATGACATTGCTAGTTATGCCAACTAAAATAGCATAAAGAATTCCAAGATCTTATTTAAATTGTTTTTATTTTTCCTTATTTTTCATGAGGAGAATTAGACATACAAGCTTATATACTAAAGGGAATTTACTATCCTTAAAAGACTGGGTCTTTTAAGTTATTCAGCACTTGATTCAGGATGTTGCTTACCGACAAGAAACCAATATTAAAGATGAAAAATTTTAACAATCATCTTATATCACAACCAAATACAAAACAATATCATTTGTTAACAAGCATTAAATAATATGTACTATGTTCTGATGGAGTTAGAAGTAGATTTGGCAGATAAAATAGAAGATAATCAGTTCAATTTGAATTTATTTGTGTTTTTGCTTGCTAAATCTGGCAATCTTAGCTAAAAAAAAAAAAAAGGCATTTCAGAACGTTACAAGAAACCAGGATTTTTTTATACTGAGTTTTTCATTTAAAGGTAAACACTATTCATCTTATCAGTGGAAATGTTTTTTTTTTTTTTTTTTTTGTCCTAATAAGTAATGATATCATCTTACCTATATTTTACAAGTGAGTTAGGCTAGTGACCTGTGGGCTTAGGCTGCTTTCCTGTGAGAAAATGCTCAGTGGCTACAAATGCATGTCAAAGGCTGAGGTGGACCACTACAAAGGAAAAGTGAGCACACAAGTTATTGAAAAAGCTAGAACAATAAAAACAGAGGAAAGGTTACTTTTAGAGTTTACACTCTAGCTTCCTGAAATTGAGATGTAGATGAGAAAAATGCAAAACTTTAGTTCTCCATTCACCTTTCCCTCTGAAAGGATGAGGCTCTGTAGCCAGGAACCCTGAGGCAAAGATTATGACCCTGTCTGGCACCAAGGGGAAGAAATGGTACCGCAAATCTAAAGGAAAGAGCCTTGAGGCAGAGTGCTTCTGCTTAGGTAACCCAGAAGCTAACAGGCTAGTCCCAGAGGAGGAAAGAGATGGTGAGAGCAAAACTATTTGAGGGATGAGACCTTGATTAGTTCTGGTGCAGACACAGTGGGTTAAGAACCTCTAAAGGAAAGCCCCTAAAGCTAAAATTAGAGTGTTCTTAGAAACAAAACGACAGAGTTGCCAGAGACCTCAGAAATTCCAAGTTCTAATCCCAGCATCATTCCAAGTTTTTGTATGACTTCAGTGATGAACTCTGAATAAATTTCTTCTTCCCAGTCTACAATTTTCTAGTCTTACTGGGCAATCTAAAGAGTGAAAGATAAAACTCGAGGAGAGGAAATGCTAATCATTGACAACCAATTGCTGATGACCCACTGCAATTATTCAAAAAATATTTAATGAATGAATGGAGGCAGAAATCCATTTACGTTAAGTTCATAGTTAGAATTTTGTATTTTTAGACTATATTATTTGTAATATAAATTACACATATATGCCTGTGTAATATATTTTGCAACTAATTACCAAAGATAGATTTTAGAGATCTTGGGCAAATTCACCTTAGAGAGAAACCTGGAGTTTTTCCATTTTGTGTTCTAGCTATTATCCAGCTTAGGTTTGATTTTCTTTAGCATATAAAGTGATAAATTGTAGTCGTTAACATTATACTGTGCATAAGAGTGTTCTTTTGAATAAAATAAAATATAAACCAGTAGTGATAATAGTCATCACTTTAATACATCAATAACTATGCATCTGTGTAATTTTTATGGGATCTTCTGGGCTTTTGCTCTAGAAATTTTCTCAAGTGTCCTGAGTCTTTACATTTTAACTCTATCAAAGAGGTTAAAAAATATTTTTGATTTCAAAATAATTTCTTATATATAATTATCTGTAATATGACTCATAGTAAGTTGTATAAAAATAAAATATTTATAATACACACTTAGACCATAGTACCCCTTGATAGAAATCAACAGCTCAAGAACCGGGAGACAGGAGAGCCCAAAAAAGTCTTCATGCTTGTAAGAAATGATTTGATAAAAAAAAAAAAAAAAAAAAAAAAATGTTTCTAAAGGTGACTATCTCTCTACTGTTTTGTTCTCATGCTTTAAATTCCACTGCTGTAAAGAGACTTAGGACTAAAAAGGCTTGGAGCAAACAAAATTTATCTGCAGAGTTTGGTCACTGGCCCACTTTTGAAGAAATCTGAACTCAAGGAGCAAGTCTATGCATCCTGCCTTAATGTAAGCAGCATTTCTATTGGAAAACCTAACTTATCTGATAATCTTACTTGTTAAATGAATATGTTTAATAATCCTTAATATCTAGTACTATGATCTCCTTAAGGGCCAGTAATGTTTCTAAAAATTTTTATGTCCCCAGAAATGCAGATCACAGTAACTTGCCCCTAGTCACTCAAAAGATATTTAATTAAAAAGTATGTTTCTTTAGACATTTCTAAACTTGTAAAACACATGGAGAGCTTAGCTGGTTTCAGATATTTGAGATGTAACATATACTCAGGGAAGAAACTTTACACTCCTCCAGGAATAGTCACAATGCCTTGCATGCAGTAGGTCTTCTTTAGACCTCTATGTAGATAAATCTAGAGGATTGCCTAGTGATCTACAGCACTAAAATGAGCATATATAAGACTTCTTTCCTTTTATCAAGTTATATGAAATATTTTATCTATGACTTTTCCACAATATATTATCTTTCATTATTTAATTTTAGTCACAATCCAAAAAAGGACAATTGATTGTAAGAAAATTTTTATCTCACTTTCTTCAGTTAGAGTTCTTCAATTCTTTTAGGCAAATTGCATAAGCATAAAAGGAAATTGTTCTGTAATTTGCCTTTCAAGCATAGGTCTAGAAAAAAATCTACACATGTGAGTGTTTTAGTTACTCAGTTTCAAAATTTGCTTACATACCAATGCAAGTATTTTTCATGCTTTTCCAGGCTCAGTTACCTACAAAATTAGAATTCTACTAAAATATTTTTAATATTTACTAATGTCCATGTACACCTAAAGAAGTACACTGTGGGAAAGAATAATCTATTGAGGCAAAAACAACACAGTTATTTTGAATTAAAAACAAAAAGAATTTTCAAATTCACTAAAGCATCCCAATATTTCCAATGCTTACAAAACTCATTTTTCATTTAATATCATTCTCTTCTGTTAGATATTTACATTTTTCAATTTTTTCAATATTAAGTAACATTACAATGAATTTCCTTGTAATTCAGCCCTGCAATTATCTCCCAAAAAGTTTAATCTTGAGGTCAAATCCCAGTCAGAATTTAAAATCTTTTTAAAACAGACAAAAATATTTCACTTTAATTTGCTTTTCATACCTTATTAGAAAGTGATGCTTTAAATACATCTAAATACATGCAGACTTATTTTTGTAGTCTCACTTAAAATTACTGATTCGATGGACTACTGAACTTCACTCATTTACTCATTCAACTAATATATATTAAGTCCTTACTCTTTGTTAGCTACTATAAATGAAATGTGGACCAGATAAGAATGTTCCTGTCCTCTCAGAGTTTGTAATTTAATCACTGACAAGAAACAATGACCCTATAGTGTTGCTTTTAATCTTTTTGTTTCTTCATAGTGTTATATACTACATGACACAGATGATTAAATTACATTGGTCATACTTTGCCTTTAAAATTCATTATTCACAATATGGTACTTGCAAATAATGTGAGGAAGAACTATTCATCAAAAAATATAAAAAGTTCACCTGGGGTGAACTCCATTGTAGCTGGTAATTAAGAAGGAAGATTATATTTTTAATTATGAAAAAGTAACTTCATTGCATTCAGAAACAATTTTTCTGTAAGGTAAGACAAAACTTTTAAAAAGAAAATAAACCACTTGATTGATAAGGACCTAATTACCTGATCCTGCGACAGAGAGTGTGCTAAAGTTTCTTTCAAAAGTGGCTTCCGTTTTAAATACATAAAGTTTCTGCGCCGAGGAGCAAGCTGTTTAACCACACATTTAAAAAAAAAAAATGCTTTCCAATTTAATGTTTCTCCCCTTTAAATTAATCATTTTAGCTTATTATCAGAAAGGAAGCACATGAAGGAATGCTTATAGAAAGATGAATAGTTAAACTGGAAATTAAAACTTTATTCTGAGGGTCACACAGGGAAGAAGCTTTGTAATCTTGGAGAAGTCCCAATTGGCCTTTGCTCAAAATGGCACTCTTCTCCCAATGTCTCAAAAGATATTAAACCTCTCATAGAAGGGGGATTTTGTTGTCCCCCACAAAGGGTTCTTATGATTGCAGAATGATCTATTTAAGAACTGCACACTTTCTCATGGAGGACACATTTTGGCGCTCTCTTGTAATTATCTTCATTTACATACTGGCACCTAACAGGCCACTCACTAGAGTGGAACAATAAGCTGCGCTTGCTCTGATCATCTCTATGTTGAAGTTAAGCCATTACACTGAATCCGGAGACATGCTTGCGAAGTCCCCTGGCATTTCTACTGCTATCACTTCTATGTTGTTATAGGAAAATGATCACTGCCAGAATCCTCTGGCAGAAACTCAATTTCTGAGTCCAATACTAATTCATTACAAAGTCTACAACAGCTGGGACATTGGTATACACAAATGAGTCATTCTGAAATTGGAGGACAAATCCAAAATACACACACAAAACTTTCCTGTGATTCCACAGCCATGGAAATAGCTGTAAAAAAGGAGAATCTTGTCAACATCTCACCCTGCCCACATCAAATTAGACCCTTGTAATTTGAGTCTCTATGGTGTGCTACCTTCCTAAGCTCTGTTTATTAAGAACTGTTTTTAAAGGTCTCAATTATGTCATGTAGTGTGACTTGGAAGTATGAGGATGAGACCTGTAATGTAGGGGATAACATAAAGGACACCTTGCGCACACCTATCTAGCCATACAATAGTCACCGTCTATGAAATAAAAAGTGTTCCAAAGATGAGTTAGTAATAAGCACCAGGGAAGAACCGTAGGTAGAACAGAAGCGTAGTACAAAGTAGAATGGGTGACAGAGATTGAAAATAGTGAAAGTGCTTTTTTTCTATGTCTACTTGCTTTAAGAATGATATCAAGTAACTAATGAAGTGACGAACTCCAACAGAATTTCCAGTTCCTTACAATTTAATAGATTCTTTGAGAATAATAGAGCTGCTACTGTTTTATGCAACTCTTGGAAAACTACCTTTATTACACCATGGTATCTGCATAATAGTTCACTGTCAAGTGCTGTTTCTGCTAAGTTACTCAATTAATTCCTATATGAAAAAAATATAAAAATTGTTTCATATGCAAGAAAAATAAGAATATATTTAAATATCACAAATTTATTTGAATATTGACAAATATAGATGTAATTTACAAATATTTTGTGAAGTATTAATCCTTTGTTTAAATAATGGAATGATTATATTTCAAAATCATATTTAAATTTATTTTGTAATTCTATATACACTATATGGAAAGGAAAAACAACACAGATAAATATACAAATATAATAGATGTTTTTTTCATGGGTTACCTGGAGATGTTTTTAAATCAAATTAAAATGATAAAATTAATATTCAAGTGTGGCCACAATGCCACAAATATTTTTGCATATGAGAAATAAATACTAGTAATTTTAGCCTCTATTTTGATTTAAAAGAGGGAATTGTTGGTAATTTGCTACGTGTCCTTTGTTCACAATCTATAAGAACAAGTAATTTAACTCTGAATATCCCCAATGAATATTTAAACAACAAAACTCTGTTATGTCAGATTCTAAAAACTGGACTTAGCTAAAATTTACATTTAAGAAGAAATAGTTTACTTTGCAGATTTATGTTTAAATAGTACTACAGAAAGAATATGGAAAACGGTGAAAAACAAACTAATTTTGAGGACTTCTCTATCCGAAAACTTTGTTATGAAAACTGCAAATCATGCTAAATTTTCATTTTGATTCACTCAGAATGTCTACTATAATGGTTTCTTACTCAGATGGTCATCAGAATCACAGGATTAATTAATGGGGGCTATTTTATAAAGATATATTCTTGGGTTCCACCTACAGAGATTCTCATTTAATTAAGTTTGAAGTAGGATCTAAAGTTGTCAATTTTCTTATAAGCTCCTCAAGTGATTTTGATGATGAACCAAGTCTGAGAACGATTGTTCTAGTAGGTAAAATTTTGATAGTAATTACAGTCATGTTTATTACTATTACTGTTATTATACATTATAATGATATCATAATACATTACCCAATGCATGGTGAGAAGATATCACAATTAATTGGTTCCACTTCCACCATGTTTTACTCATCACTAATACTACTATGGCAAAATCAAAAAAAAAAAAAAAGAATATTTCATTAAATTCCTTCAAATTGTACTGGGTAAGTAGGCCTAGAGAGGTTAATTTGCCAATTTCACAAAGTTTGTTAATAGTATTTATGTGACTCTAAGAATTCTAATTTTCTTTCATTTTTATTACTATATCACCAATTTTAAAAGTCTACATATAAAAATAACACTTAAATAATTTGGATTATCCTATTCTCCATTTAGTTTCTAGCACATGACATCCCTTCTTTCAAGACCCTGTTCCTTATTCATTGCACCATCTCTAGAGAGCTCTATCAGAAATCACTGGGCAAGCCTTTGGCTGCCCTCCTCATTCATGTTTCAAGAAACTTATCTGTGTGCTTCCATGGCAATTATATGAAGCCACTTCCAGCTCACTCCCCTTACTGTTAGGTCTACAGAGCCTCAGAGATCTGCACTAGGGCAAAAAGATCCAGAGATTCTATTACTATTATTTTAGTTACATTATCGTTAAATAATTTTTGAGGGTTGTGCGGGATCATTTACAACACTGTTTCTATGGGAACAGGAATTTCTGTTTCTAAACATCGGGTCTGGAAATAATTATGTGCAACAAAACCTAGTAGTAAGTAGGGGACAGAGTGTTAGTGCATCTTAGTCAATGAAAGCATTAATAATCACGCTTCTCTCATATCAAGGTCTGTGCTTTTCTGTTCACTTCAAAAAAGTCCTGTAAACAGGCACTAAGAAAATGGTTTTTAACAAGTGTAAATTAATGACTAACGATATCGAAAAATGAAAGAATATCCATTATACTCAAACAAAATCAAACTTCCATTATAACAATTTTCAGCTGATAAATTAATAAAGATATACAATATGGTTGAGCATTTATTTTTATATTCTACCAGTTTACCATTTTCATTTTGTTGTTGTTTGTAAAGGTTTCTTTGTAGGGGGAGAAAAAGTAATATTTTATGCTAAATTACTGAAAATTAATCAAGAATAATTATTAAAGATATAACATGTAAAAGCAAATAATTATGCACAATGAAATTTTAGCAATTAAATATAACCTCATTTATAGATAAAAATGTTGGCTTTCATGAGAAAAATAATGTAATCAAAAGTTAGAAACACCACAGTGAAATATTCTTCTTACTAACAAATTATGAATTTAATGTACCATTAGTAAGAGCAAATTTTAATTTTATAGCATAACTGTTTAGTCATCAGCCCTGAAGTTTAACTTCCCTTGTACTGCACTCCAATGCATGTCCTAAGGCAAGCTGTCTGATAAATTCTCCTCTAAAGATTTGGCTGGTCTTTGGTTCTCCGCTGAATTTATTCCTTTTGTCCCCCCACATACTCACTGATGCAAAAGCTTTCTGTTGCAAGATTCTTTCTTTGATTCATATCTTTTTTCATTGCCCAAGCACACAACCAGTTTGTATCAAGAGACATAGAGAAATGTCAGTATGTATTTTTTAAAGTGCCCTTTATTCTATCTTTATATCCATTTGGTTCAAAAGATTACACATTTGTCTATGAGAAGTATTAACTTAAAGAAAAGTTTGCAGAATCAACCTTGTAAAGTATGAATATGCAAAGTGAGGCCTTTCAAAGAGGTAAAAGTTAAGTCTGAACTGTATCTTTTTTCCTTTCTTCTTATGCTAGCTATTTTCATGTTCCATCCACTTCCTACCCATTTCCTCTGCTTTCTTTACCAACCCTTAAACACTAAATAATTGGCACAGCCATAAAGAGATTAATTGAATGAAACAGACATTGACTTTCGGGAATTTAGTTATAAAAACAGAATAACACATCAATGATGGAAATGAAAGCCCTATGTCTCTACCAATAACCAAGGTAGCTTAATTACATTGAGCTGAAAATTTTGGCTCATCTCATTCAGGAGTCTCATCTAAATACTTTATATGTGAACGCTTAAGGCAGGGCACTGAAACATGAAAGCAGTATGGACAAAAAGGAATTTGTAAGCTTCTCTTCCTCTGTTCATCTTTCAAATTGTCAACGTTTCCCAGTACTCATTCACTTTCCTCACTTTCTTTTTTCTTAACACTCTATACACTGGCTGTTAATTCTCCGCCTTGATTACATGACTTGCACCTCATCCAAAATCTCACTGTTTTAAGTGACCAACGGTCTTTGGACATCTTCTCTTCTTCCTTCGCCTTTTATTCCCTCTCACTTGTCTCCCATTCATTAGGTACTTTTACTCAGACTCATAATTTTATATGCCATTTTTATGCTAACAACTTAGATTTATATCTCCTGTTCCCACGCCTTCAGTGAACTCAGAATGTATGTCAATTTGCTTTGATCATATACCATTTGGCTCTCAAGTAAGCATATGAAATGAAACAATTCATCAACTGAACCGCTTATTAACAAAACCACCCCCCAAGAAAAAACGTAAAACAAACAAAAAACAAATCAAAGACAAATGAATCAAAAAACAAAAACAAAAAACTGTTGCTTTCTCAATTTATCGATTTGAAGGAACCCTAAATGTTGCAATCATCTTTGATTCCTTTATCTCTCACATCCTTTACATCAATATAACAAGAAAATCTTTGGAATGAGATCAGGATTTGTGAAACTTCATGCCACTTCTGTGGCAACCAGCGTAGTTCAAGCTCCCATCCTTTCTTTTTCCTTTTTTTATTAAATTTATTGGGGGTGACATTGGTTAATAAAATTATATAAGTTTCAAGTGTACAATTCTTTCCTGGTGTCTTATAACACCCCTCTACCTGGTTTCTCTGTTTTTTTCCTTTTCACTCCCTTTCATGTACTTTCACACAGTAGCCAAAATTCCTTTAAAAACCTACTGTATCATGTTAATTACCTTTTTAAAAGACTTCTCAGGAATTCTGTTACTTGGATTAAAATCTGTACATAAACTATCAGACCGAATATCATTCCACCATTCTCTTTACTTATTTTGCTCTAGACATACTGATCTTCTTGCTAAACCTCAAACAGATAACACACTCTCATATCAAAGCCATTGAACACATTGTTTCCTCTGCTTAGAATCTCTCAAACACACAGGACTCAACCCTTTTCTCCTTTAAGATCTCTACTAAGGTGTTCCTCATCACAGAGGTCTTGACTAATATGTCTAAAAGAGCATCCCTCTGTAATTTATCCCATTAGCCTCAAACTTTATTTTTCATCATAGTATTTATTATTACATTATAATATATTTGCTCATTGGCCATGTTCATAACTAGAATGTAAACTCCAAGAAGGCAGAGACTTTATTGTGTGTGTATACACATCTCCAGTACTAAGAATAGTACTTTGCATATAGTAGATGTTTAATAAATATTTGCCTAAAGTATGAACAAATTATTAAATATACTCCAAAAAATAACATAGCTTAATTATCATATACTAAAGTCTTCCAATTCCCTATCTCTAGTATGAACCTGTATTTCTGTTGAAAAAAAAATGTTTTTACTTGGATGTCCCACAGGCATCACAAATTTAAACATCTTATTCACGATTTTGATTAAGATTAACAGCAGTCCCCAGCCTACACACACACACACACACACACACACACACACACACACACACACACACACACGTTTAGAGACATACTAGATTTATCCCCTTTTTTGGGTCCCCCCACACCCAATGAAATCCATTCTCAAGTCTTGTCAATGCTACCTCCTAAGTTTTTGTATTCATTTCCCTTTCGTCATCACAGATACTGCCTCTCAGTTTTATCTCATGATCATCTACTGGAATCATCTACTATCTGAATACCCAATTTTTATTTTTAAGGTTTAACTCCAGTTAATCCATTACTGTTGTTATGCTAACTTTTTAAAATTCAAACTTAATTATGTCATTCTCTAGTAAACTGCCCTTCAATGGTTCTCATTTCTAAAACAGGATTAACAGGTTAAACCTGAAGGTGGGTTCTTCTTACAGCTCTTCTCTCCTTAATTTCTATCCCAAAGTAGACTGCTTAGGTTCTCTAGGGTAGGGATCCCCAACTCTCCCCAGCACTACCATCACCAGTTCAGCTCCACCTCAGATTATCAGACATTAGATTCTATTAGGTGCACTGCTCCTTGGGGACCGCTGCTCTAGGGCTTTCCTTCTGCACAGGTACCCTGTGCAACTGCTAATCCAAAGCACTGAAGGCAGGTGCTCTTTCATGACTAGATCATGGGCTCTGCAAAGGTGCATAAGAATCATATCAGTTTTATTTATACATGTATCTTCAGTTCTTAGCTCACTATGTCTCACAGATGCCAACAAATATTTGCTAAATGAATAAATGACTACACTTTTGGACTAGACGATCCCTCTGCCAGGAAAAGCTTTTTTCCTTCCTACCTTTCCCTCCTAGTCCTAAGTGTCATTGTGGTAGTGGAATTAAATTAAAGAGTGAAAACAAGATAGTATGAGAATAGTCATCTTTAGGAACTTCCTCATTAAGTCATTTCTTACAAGCAAGAAGCCTTTCTGGGCCCCCTACTTATCTTTCATGACTAAGCTTGACTTTCACTTTCTCTGCAGTTTCCTGAACTTCACAAGCAAAAAAAAAAGTTCTGCGTCGTAATAGCCCATCTATCCATTATATTTAAAAACAATACTTTAGTTATTTAATAAAACATGTCTTATCTTGAAATTAATTAATAAAATGTGTATGTATGCTCAAGGGTGAGGAATATGTCTTAGTTATTAAATTTCTAACAGTTTATTTATAACAGTTTCTGGCCTATAGCAGGTACTTAACTGTTTTTTTGGATGAATACTAAATATTATCCTTGCACTTAGGTGAAATGAGTTGTTATATCCATTTCTGGGGCAGAGTCTTCTAGTTGTGTATTCAGTATACATTGCTTCCTTATTCCTTACTAACAGAAACATGATTTTATTAGAAAAGTATATGTATCCTGATGAAACTATATTTCTCTGTCTCCTGTAAAGTTAGGGGACATAATTCCAATGGATGAGACATTAGCAAAAGTCTGCACCTCCAAAATTAAGGCTTTAATTTTATGAACAAATATGAAGTAATTGTGGAGATGCAAGAATTATATAAAAACAAAAAAAAACTTAGGTCAAAATAGTTTAAGCTTACCAAAGTTCATACAGCAATATGTGGGTAACTGATCCTGATTATCTGATATATTGCTCAATCTCATTGTTCATGTCTTCTTAAGATGAATAAGCAAAAAACTATATTGATTTTTTCTTGTCAACATATTAATTCATTCACTAAGCAAATATTTATTTAGTATCTATTAAGTGCTACATACTGTTAGAGGTACTGATCTGAATGGTACCAGTTCTTTTGTTAATTTTTAAAATTTGGGAATGAAGTCGCAAAGAGAAAAAAAAATTTTTTTAAGGTCTTTCAAAGACCTATATGTAGCAAATAGCACATATAAAAACATGTTCGGGAAACAGCATACTCAGGAAAAAGAATACATAACAGAGTTTAGGAATGGCATGAAAATATATGGCAGGCTCATCAGTGTTCTTCCAACCTCTCCCTTTATCCATAACTGGCAACTTATCCAGAGTAGCATTTTTATCCACTGAGAACAGATGAAAATCAAAATCCTTCCAATCATGGAAAATTAACTATAAATGTGTATAAGATAATATCTATTTGACATCTAATGCCATAGTAAAACTGGTAGAAATGGAGATGCCAAAAAGAAGTTGTAAAAAGTTATAAGAGTTTTGTTCTTGTTCTGAAATCAGTTAGACAGCATAGGAATTTCTGTGTGTGTGTGTGTGTGTGTGTGTGTGTGTGTGTGTGTGTGTAAGAGTTGATTAACCTAATCTTATCTATTCTTTAATCTTCAAATACTACTAAAATAATTTCAAATTAATAAATATGTATATAAAATTAAACCTACTTGCATTAAAATAATTAAGCGAATGCAAAGAATAACAGGAAATAATGAAAAGACTAACATTTTAAAGGTAATTTAGTTTCATTAATTTCAAGTACATATAGCAACTTGAACACTTAAGATAAGTGTTGCCAAGTAGAAGTCCTGCTGACCTGCCTTAATTAACAAAAAGAAAATTTGCAATTAGCACATTATTTATATGAGAAAGAAAGCTCCTACATGAGTTCAAGTGTTTGAAAACAATTTGATTCCTTAAATCCTTCCCTCATAATCTTGATTTAATGAGAACTTGTTTAATTAGTCTGAGGTTTATTATACAAATTAGTGAGATTTTATTCCCTCCAAAAAAAGAGAGGGAACAAAGGAGGCTAGAGAAAGAGCAGCGTTTGAGGACATGTGTACATAAAAACTTAATGGTGTGATTTTAATTGAGAAGTAAATAACTGACAGTTAAAATAAATCAGTTAATTTCTAATTTAAAGCAGTCAAACTAATTGTCTAGTCTAGAGATGTAGTTTGAGTTCAGGTTGTACTAGTGAAAAAACAAAAACCTAATGTCAAAGCTGAGGGTGGTCCCAAACATTTTTTTAATACAATACCAAATGCTTTTAAATAAGTCATTTAATTTCTGACGGAAAGATGAGGGGGTCACAAAAAGGTTGTGATTATGTCCACATGATTTCAAACATCTGGATGAAACCTGGAAAATTTATCCATATATTGTATATGTGGAAAACATCTGTCTATTTGCATATTTATTTCAGTTTTCAGCTACATGCTTATTATGTTGACATAAACTTCTTCGTGTAACTCTTTTTTCTCTTCTGGGTAAATACTGATGCAGTACCTTCTCAAACGTTTTAATATGTAAAGTATAAGTATAAAAGATGAAATGTATTCCCAACATTTATATAACTTTAGTGGATTTTGCTTTAAAAAGTGAGTACAATATAGTGGAACTATTTATAATATTGACAAGAGGGACAGAAATAACTCTTGTATCAGCTAGCGGTGATATATCAGCTTTTTACTTTATCAATATTGCTGAGAGTATCATTTGCATAAATATAGGTTAAAAGGCAGGGTATCATCATCATAGTTAAACATTCTTTTCAGAAATTTAAATTAAAAAATTTGCAATACTGTCCAAGTAAGTAGGACAAATAGAAAAAAAAAGAATTAAAGATTTTAAATAATTGCATCAAAATAATCAACATAATAACTAATGTGGAGCATAAGTTATGAATCAAGAAATGTAAATTGGAAAAAATAGAAAATAAATTGACTTTATAGATGACAGTATAAAATGAGCCTTGTGGTTTTTAAATTAACTTACTGTGTGAATAATTATCAAATACACAATTGTAAGAACTATACTATCACTTTCAAAATACTTTTCAAATATTTTATTTTCACATACTACCTAGCCATCACATTTGGGAACTGAAGTTCTATAAACTGTATTGGGTCTAAACTTGTCTTTATCCTTGATTAGGAATAGACATATGGTCTCTTTTGTTTTAATGGACACTATTTTTCATGCCCCTAAACCCATAAAGATAAAATTTATTTGTATTTGCCTACTAGACAAAGAAGAAAAAAATATTTTATTAAGGAAGAAAGGGGAGAGAAAAGAGCAATGTTATTTATTAATGAAGTTCAACCAGAAGAATAAAATAATGTGAAAGTTTACACAGAAGCCAGATTATTCATAAAAAGTAAACAACTTTCATCAGTTGTAAAAGGTGAATTAATTTAACTTGAAAGACAAAGTTCAAACAAAATAAGTTATATTGAAATTCACCTTAAATAGAAAATTAAATATATTATCTTTGATGTTGATAAAGAATGATATCTAAAAATAGGCTATTTTAATATTTTTACATCTAGCTATACATGGAAAAAGATTATGCCCTAAAATCAGGATTATTGATCTTGGCTTTCTTCCTTTCATGTGTTTTCTCCACTGTCATCCTTAGAGAGCACTGGTCTATTCTGAATATCTGAGTTTCCACAAATTTTTGATGACAATACAATAAAGTATAAGAAAATCTTTAAGATATATAGATGTCCCTGAGTTAACTTATTTCAGGAAATTAAATTAAGTTACTATTTTGTTACATCAAACTTGCTGCCACTTGAACATTTACACATTAAAAAATATTGATTGAAAATGTATAAAATTAACAGACTGACTCAAGATATATTTTGCTTTGAGTACAAACCTATCCAATAAACTTCACAGAAAGAATAAAGTAAGGTAAAACAAAAAAAGCACAATGGTTTTTCTGTGTGCTGCTTTCGGCTGTGCCATGCCTGAGCAGAGGAAAAGAGTTTCACTCCTGTTGTTTATTGATTTTCTAGATTAAGAATCCCAGTGAGAGAATTGTAACAGACAACCATAAAATTATTTTTGGTGTGCTTATTTGCCTTTCCCTTGCATCTATTTGGCCTGTGCCTGTAGACAATTATGCGTTCTAGCCTAGACTCAGGTGCTAATAATGAAGGACAAATAGAATCATATGTGTAAACTTCCCCTTCTGATGAAAATTTATATTAACTTTCTGCCACTGTAAACAGAACTGCATAGCTCAGCGTCCCTGATGAATTGGTGATGAATTCAGTCATTTATATCCCAGGAATCTGTGCATTTATGGGAAAAGATGAAAACCGTCTGTATTGTGTAACCTTGCACTTTTTGAGTAAGAAAAAGAAAACACCAGCCTGTTTAGTTCATCACTTAAAGTGTGTAAATTTCAGCTCAAATACCAGATTTCTGCATGACTCTGTCAGTCTCCACTTTGGGGATCTGTGCCAATATACACAAGCCAAACAGTGAAGAGTGCCATGTTATCGCTACTACTGTGAACTTATACACTTTCAGCCTTCCATAAAAATTGTTATGAATATCTTTACAATACAACAGAATCTTTGTTATGTACTAAAGCTGGACAGTTTGACAGTTTGGCAGCTCTGTTGGAGAACAAAGTAATTTGGGATAGATAAGAACATGGCTAGTCTTTTTGTGATTAAAAACATTCTCTCATTTTAAGAACTACTTCCAAAACACTGTCAGATTTTTTTTTTTAACCAAACTTTTCAAAGATAAGCTAGATTAATGAACACAGAGATATGGAATATTGATAAAAGAATAGATTTTTTAACATTAAGCTTAATACATAGTACAAATATAGCTCAAGCATATTTTGATAAAAATCATAAAATTCAAATGTAGAAGGTTTTTTAAAAAGTATTTTTGGTTTTGTCTTCTTAATATAAACATTTAGGTGAATGTAGTTTTTAAACCCCACAATTTATATAAGTATACCGATAGCCTAGAAAACAATACAAAACAAAACAAAAATACAACTTAAGCCTCTGTCCACAGATTATTTTTTCTAAAAAGTCCATAGACAGGTGGGAAATCCAAGTTAAAGATTAAAAAAAAATTAAAAAGGCTACAAACACTTGTTTTCATTTTTATTGATATAAACATCTACATGTAGATTTCTTTCATTCTAAGATTGTTACATAAATGTGTATTATAAAATTGATTAAGATTTTTCTCAAAATCTTGCCATATCCATATAATATTTTAAGTAACTTAAAAGGTACATTACAGAATAATTATGTATTTCACTGTTTCGACCACATGAGAAAAGCAGGAATTGTATATTACTAAAATAGAAAAATATTGTTGAGGTAAAACATATTTTAACAGTTGAACATAACTGGATATATGGCTTGTATTTGAAAAAAAAAAAAAAAGCCTTTCAAGTTCATGTACCATGGTTGCAAGATTGCACACCTTTTCATGATACACTTTATCTCAAAGTTGTCTATGGCTGTTCTTATCACTCTGTGTGCATGACCTTTTAGTGAGCTGAAGAAGATACAGTTATCTTCTTTTGTGACATGCAACATCTATCAATCAACATGTTTTCATGTAATTTATTCAAAGCAAATAGCAGCTCCTAAGGCTAGTGAACCGCAGCACTCTCCCAGTGATTTTGATTAAGAAATGATGTGCACTGCTTAGGTGAGAAATGGAAAATGCAGAGGAGTTTTGATAAAGATGTATCAAAAACAATAAAATAGAACTAAAGGACAAAATGAATATATATATATATATATATATATATATATATATATATATATAGTCAGCATAACTAACCTTGATAACCTTGTTTAAAATCCACTCTAATAAATTGGGGGTGTGTGCATCATTTGATGAACTTCTAATGGTTCCAATTTAGTTTATCTTTAGTATCTGAGGCAATACGTCTCTAGTTCTGTTGGGTTAATTCACATTTTTCTCATTGAATCAAGAATGTAAATTAAGACAAAATGATTCTTTTTCAATTTCATGCTGAAGTAGCTCAAGTTAGTGAATGTAATTTCTCCTAACAAGAAAAATTTATCACTGTACAGCTCACTCAGTTGCCTCTGTAGTGAGTTGCGATATGCATTTACAGAATTGAATGGATAAAAAGATTGACAAATGTGGTAAGAGAATAAGCTGTACTTCAAGAAGAGATAGGCACAATTAAATGACTTTTAACAATTCCTCATCTTTATTCCTGCTTATAGCATCTCTGCAACAACTGCGCTATCACACATTACAATTAATTTTTATGTAAAAAGGAGCTTTTCGTTTCCCTGGCTTTCTCTACGGTGGCAAAAATTTTAACAAAAGACATAAGAAACCTTGTGTTCTAGTCCTTGTGGGCAAGTAGCCTGTGAGGCCTCGATTTATTTACCTAACCTCTCAAACTCTGTACCTCTAGGTTCTAATATAAATTTAAAAAAATCATAAACTAAATGGATATATTATAGATATATGCATATATACACACATATGTATCAATATATTTATATACATACAATATTTTTACAGTACTTAGACGACAAGGTTAATTGAACTAAATTTTCACCTTGGTTCTACTATTAACTAACCTCATTGACTATCAGCAAATACATTCTTGATCCCACTGTAGTCACTGAAAACTGTGTTGATTCCTTTTGAACACCTCTAGTTTTTGGCAAAAACTTGTGTTGTTCATCATTTTCTTTAAGCACTGAATTTTTAGTGTTATTTGTTAATTATTTAAACAACCTTTCAACTTGTTTTTAAAAAGGAACTTAACATGGATATTACATTGCACAAAGTTGGAAGTTAAAAGTTAAAAGTGTAAAAAGAAAAAGCTAAGAGAAAAAAGTTTTGAAATATAAGACAAACTGGTACATCATCAAATGTGAGATATTTGCTAGAAGTTAGCCACAGATTTAATGCTAAGATTTCTAAAGCTTATATGAACAGAAAATCAATCAAATTATAAGGTTCACCGTATAAGGTGAAAGAAAAGAAGTTGCTCATAAACAGAACTATTCTTAACAGTGAATTTTGAATTTTATTTTTCCCCATGGGATCTTAGGTAGCAAACTCTAGAGAAGGTATGAACAACATTTCCTACAATATTCTTAGATTAAATAAAATAGTAAACCGAATGGATTTTTTTTTTTAAGAATAATGTCCCTAAATATAGGCTACTGATAATAAAGCCATTTTATATGGAGCAATACGATGGTGGTAAATCTATGAGGCTATTAGGAGGTCTGCTTTATCAGGGTTAGATTTTAGAGGATTTAAAGGAATCTATGGAGTGTGTATCCTGCATGCAATCGTCCACAGTTACATTCAGTCAATATCTTTTGCTAGATATTGAACCACAGTGAGGTGGATCTTACAAATCTTCATCAGTAGCAGTAGTTTATTTCCTCAAGGCCAGTGATTCTCAAACTTGAGCATGCATACAGAATTTCTGATTCAGCAAGTCTAGGGAAGAGCCTGAGAATTTGCATTTCTTACAAGTCCCAAGTGATGCTGTTACAGCTGGTCTAGAACTAACACTTTAAGAATTGTTCTTCTAGGTCATCAGTTATGTATAGATCCATAGACTTTAACAAAAAGTTAAATAAGTGACAACATCCTCCTGAGGAAAGAAATATGCCTAACGAGGACAGTGAAAATGAAACAGAGTCACTCATCTAACAAAAGATTATCTTGACGTATTCTCCAAGATGAATTATTTGTAAAATATACTTATTTAGAAAATGAGATGATGCTGAACAGCTTCTACTTTCTAACTAGTTAAAATGTGGAGTATTTACATAAGCATTTTCTTTCCTGATATTAATTAGATAGTTCTCTCTCTCAAGATCACTCTGGCTTATGATAATTAATACCATGCCATCCCATCTAAACAGGCTGTTAATATTCTGCTCCCAGTTACCGAATGTTGCTTCTGATGATGCTCCTCAATCTGATCTTGTATGGCCCTCTAGAGTTAATAATTTTCTACTGCTTGTGTTGCACTTAAACAGACTATATTATAATTATTTTTTTCATATTTATTTAACTTATATCATTAACTTCATGAGCAAGGACTACATATTCCTTTGTAACACCAGTGACTAGAATTGGTAGTCAATAAATATTTATTGAAATAATCAGAACAAGAGATGCAAATGTTTTTAAGTGGATTAAATCTAAACCATTGTGAAGTTCATAAGAACAGAAAACGAATACACTAAATAACACCTGTGCACTTGCTGATGTCTATTTCGAAATTTCTAAACAAAAGTTTTATCTGCAGATCTTTTGTTCCCCATTATTAAAAGAAAAGTTACATGAAGTCAAATTTGAGAAAGAAAAGCTCTTTCTGATAATAGCAGGTGTTTTAAGGAATAAAACACTGGATTTGGAGACATGCACACCAAGGTAATTCTATCTGTAGTCATTTAATCTCTGTGGGCCTTTGTATAGTGCTGAACTTTAAAATTTTCAATTTCATTATCTATAAGTGAAAGTAATATTATTGCCCTCATTTTATTTTAAAGGAACTTTCTGAAGATAAAAGAAGGTGAACATAAATGCCATTTGAACACTATAAATTGTTCTATTATTTTTAGAAAATAACAATTTAAAGCACATGGTGTTAAGTAAAATATATTCATTCTTCTTCAACCGTACTAGCAACTATATCCATCTGCAACTTTTAAAAGCCATTATTGTACATGTTCTTAAATATAAGTAATCTTTAAAATTTTTTTAAAGAATTTTTTCTAGTCTTAGGTTATTGGGTAAACAATAGGAAAAATGAAAGTTCTTACTGAACATGCAAGTAATTAAATGTTTGGCAACATTTAAATTCTCCTACTACACCATTAGGAATATTCTGCTACTATGAGGGTTTAACTACTCTAGTTTATATTTTTGTCAACTAATATTTTTTTTGGACATTCTGAAATTTTCCTATTACCTTCTAACTCATAGTCTGGGAAGCCAGTTACTTTCTTTGATCCATTAGATTCTACTAGATTATAAACTTCTTGAAGTCAATATTATTACATTGTTTTACACAACACTTTATCACCCACGGTGCATTAATGAATATGTGAAGACTTGAGAGTTATTAGTAAATCAAATGAACAAATATTTAATGAACTGGACTGTATGTTATTAGACATTAAAGGAGTTTGAAACATAGTGTGAATTCTTCAGGAAATTCAAAAGTTTGGTTGATTAACATTATATATACATCTGAACAGTTCAATAGAGATTTAATACGTAAGTAACAGTGCAAAAAACCGGAGGAGTGGATATAAGTTCATTCAATAAAATATATTTCTTCTAGTTTTAATAACTTGGAATCCTCAAATTAATATTATAGGTAGTAAGCTGTAGGTAGAAACTATTTCATTATATGATAAATTATGTACTTCCTTATACACAAAACCTCAATTATTTACTTCTAAATTAACTAGTAATTTCTGACCATTATATTTTGTTAATCATTTTCCAAGAGCAAAATTTCCAAAATATTAACTATTTTTATCTCTGTCTTTTTGGTACGCTTACCTGGAAATATCTTTTCTTTTGTTAATGAGGTGAAAATGACAGTGCACTCAATGCACATAAAATGCATTTCGCTAGCACATTACTTTTCTACCTTGAGAATTTTATACTTAAAAATCTAAATTAAATTTTAATTTTTGGTGTGTAATTTCTTAAAAATTAGAAAATATCAGTTGATTCTCCCTCATAGCAGAATAAAGCTTAGTGTTATGTTAGTACAGATGCAACTACATTTATATTTCTTTATGATAAGCAAAAGTTAACACTTTTCCTCTTGTGACTATAAAAATAGCTTTGTTTTATTTTTTAAAAATAGCTATTGATAAGAGAACAGTTATTCTCTAGAGCAAAAATTATAAGTAGATATATTTTTAAAGTATAGCAATAAACGCTTATTTTGAAAAATTATGTTATTATTTTTGATATTCAATCTTATTAACACACGTTTAAGCTAAAGAAAATGGCATGCCAGAATAGCACATAGGCTTTGTTTTATACAAAGACAGCCTCTAAACCTGCTCCATGATGTTTAGTTGCTGAAGAAAATATATGTTGGCTAAAATCTTACTTTAGCTAAAAAAATAAAAAGAATATTTACTATTTAATAAATACAGCACTTCTCCCCAAGCTCCCAAAATTGATTGCTCAGTTAAGTATAAACATTCCCTATATAGAAAATAAAAATGTTATCAAAGTTGCTTAAAGTTTGTACTAATAAAAAGGAAATTTTGTTCAGAGAAAAATACAGTTACAGCAAGTACCATAATACTAAAATATTAGAATTCTATTAAAATATTAAATATTAGTGGAAAGAGTATTTTTATTAAATACATAGGCCCTTATGATGAGGCATATCTTGGAAGAGCCTGGAATTTAAGGGCTGCAGGGGATATGTGAGCCTCTGGACCCACATACTGACCTGGAGACCACCAATGCATTCTAGTGCAAATTTCAACTTTGATCAAGTATTCATAAAAGCTCCAGGCTTGTTAGATTCTACAGTTTGTGTATGTGGTAAGGGGTAAAGTAAGAAATGAAAACTTTCAGGCCCTCTCAGTAGTAGATATGATGAGATAGCTGTGCCTGATTGTGCATGTAATGCTACCTTCACATGGACCTCCACAAGAATGGTGAATATTACTGCACTGGCATAAAACTGTGCCACCTGCCATTATTAGAACGAGAGAGTGAATGTTTCAAAAATGTAAGCAGTAAAAATTAAAGGAAAAAAAAAGTTGATAGGGCCTTTGTGTTACGACATAGGTGAATAAAGCTAAACATCATTCCAAGCATTATTATTTTATAGAAATATAAAAGCATGCTGTCAAATTTTACCACTAGGTTGTTTTATATACATTTCAGTGTTGAGTCTTTGTTAACAGTGAATACTAGATTTGTTTTACTTTTTAAAAATATTCCTGAACTTACAATATTATTAATTTCATGTTTATGTGAAATTAATGAATTGTTTATAATTCTGGCTAAGGAGCAGGGACATCTTCTGTTGAATTTTGCAACTGCTGATATTGTGTAAAAGGTGGATTTGATGATCATTTTCTTTCCAGTAATTACTGGTAGTTGGAGAAAACCTGATCTGAGGTACTTTAGTTTTCTTGATGCTGGCAAATAATAAAAAAGAAAAAAAGAAATATTGCTTCAGTATCATAGTCTGAACTTGAAGCATCTAAAATTGTGGTGGTACTGAATTGCAACTTAAGGGTAATTTCAAGTCAATTTCTTTTCAAGTTATTTTATGAACACTCTAAGTATACAATTCTTTGATTTTTTAAATGGAATGCTGCTTTATATTCCTTCAGGCAAAATGCCACTTAAAAACTTGACTTAGTTATTGCAATCTCAAATAGATTTTTAAAAATGCATACCCTGTTGATATTTTTAAAAATTAATAATAAAATTTGTCCCCAATTCTCTAAAAATAATTCTTTGGTATTTTGGAATTGTGCTAATTCAAAAATTCCAGTTCTGCCACTATAGACAGAAGAACTGGAAATATTAGTACAATTATAGAACAAGTCTCAGTGAACAAAACACATAATAATCTTTGCTTTCTATTGAATAATTTCTTCTCACGGTACCATCCTGTTAGAAAAGTCAACTTTTACAAGCTCCATTGCCTGACAAGAAGAAAGAAAGAAAAAAAAGCCAAACTGTCTCAAGGTCTCTCCATGATTCAAAAAGCATCTACAGAGTAGAGAGGCACAAGTCTATTTTTAAAGGTCACATTCCGTTTGCATATGACTTCTCAGTTTCCTTCAGTAAATCCATTTTTCTTCTTTAACCCCCACCTACTAAATTCCCCAATTAGAACTGAAGCTTTATTGTCGGTGTTTGCTCCCAGTCTTCAGGGAGGTGGAAGAACAACAATATGTAGATACCATTCTGTATCCCACCACTTTCACTCCCAATCCAATTTAGCGGCTCTGACTCTACAAAGGGAAGAAAAGTAGGAAGTCATACATGGGGGGAACTGAATAAGGAAAGGAATAGGGACAGTGAAACTATGGAATTATGGAGCCAAATGATAAATGAGACAGATTTCACACTACTCCTAGCTAACCCACATACTAATGTAATTAGATGTGAATAGACTATTTCTAAACTGTAACCAAATGCTTATCTTTTTATTTTCAATTGATTTTAAATAAATAGCCAGGGTTATAGTCTGTGGTTTGAAAAACAACTTTTATAAATTGGTGTGAATGAGATCATCCCTCAATTACTCTTGAGAGAAAAAAGATGGGAAGTAATTGCTTTTTCAATCAAAAACTTAATCTTAATACAAAGGAGACGAAATATTTTTTAAAATGCAGTGTTTTAATAGCTGCGTACAGCAGAGATATCTTCAAAACTTTAAAAGTTTCCAACTTCTAAAATGATTGATTATCATTTATAAAGTACCTAAGATTTCATGGACAAAATTTTAAACCAGATTTAAATCAGATATAGCATCTGTTTTGCAGGGGAGTAATCTAATAAAATCTTAACACATAGTAGCTTTCATTCTTTATTTTTTTTCTCTCAATCTTTCTAAAGTGTTTTTATTTCACAGGATTGTTTTCTTAAGACTTCAGGTTTGTGAAGCCATTAACAAAAAATATACTGGACCTTCTAAAAGCTACTTAGTAATAAAATTTCAGAAGTTATAAATTGGTTGTTAAAGATATCCAATGAATACCTATAATTTAAATGCTAGGTAACTTAAGTAATACTTGGGAATTGAAATGAATCCTCTTAATTCCATTGAAAGTTATATTACAGACAGAGCTTAGCCTTAGTTTCCAAATTTATAATTAAAATTAATAAGTTGAGGTGAAGGTTTTTATTTGACTACTTGTTTTTAAACTTTTAACATAGCCATGACCATTTTCTCTGTGATAAATGTTGCTTATCAGGAAAAGCAAACCGAACCTGAAGATTAGTTGAAAGTAAAAATCTGTATTGTGTGTATACTTAATCCCAATCTTGTGGTCTCTTTGAGTCATGTAATCTCCAAAAATATGAGCTTTAAAGGGGTAAATTTGCACACATGAAGAGCCATTCTATAAGGATTATTTTTTACTGATTAGACAAACAAGAAGTGTAAGTCGCTTGCTTCAACCTAACTCAATCAACATTTTCAGTAAGTATTAATTTACATTTACATCATTTAAAATATATTTTGACGATTGGCTTCATTGCAGTCCCATGAGTAGTATCAGTAGCATAAATCACTATTGTAGTAATATTGGCTCCGTTTTGCAGATGAGGAAAACTGAATTTGAGGGAGATTAATGGGTAATATTGCAGGCTCTGAAGTTACACCACCAGGGTTTGTATCACAGATCCAACACTTATTAGCTGTATGACTTTGGGCAATTTGTTTAAATCTTTATACATGCATGTTTCTGTGAATTAGGAATAACAACAGTATTCATCTCAAAGGGTTATTGTCGGAATCACATAAACCAGTATATAAAAAGCGCTTAGAAAAGCACCTAGAATTTAGAAAACGTTCAGTAAATATTATATATTCTCTTTCTCCTTGTTCTTCTTGTTATTGTCAAGATTATTATTTCATTAATATTACATACCAAGTGCATTGTTCAGGACATAAACTAAATTCTCAGTGGTGTCAAAGTGCACAGACTTAAACATTTACCCTGAAATACTTCACTAAGTATTCAGATATGTTTGTTTTAATATTCATAAAAATATTTATATGGTCCCACCCATTAACTTTTTAAAACTATTTTTAAAAATGTGTTTTCATAAGACAAGTACTTTCATTTTAAAGGAAATTTAAGACCAGTAAAACTGTATAAAATATTTGTTTATACCAAATGTTCTTAGTTTTTCAAATTCTACTACTGAAGTTCTATAAAAGATAACAATATCACTTTTCATATGCAATTATTCAGCTTGAGTTTGACTGACATGGGATATTTAAAATCATATGTAAGGATTCAGGTGTATTTTTATACTAAAATACTTCTATTTTAATATATTAAAACATATTTTAGAAAAATCTTATCTTAATTTTTTAAAGAAATCAATTGAGACTGGGTTGCAAAGTATATTTCAGTAAAACTAATGCTTTTATTTAAAAGATTTTAAGTTGAGAATTTGGAGCAAAATAAACATATCTTGTAATATTTTTAAAATTTAGTACTAATTGCATTAATAATGTTATATGATTCTCAATTATACATATATTTATATATTAAGAGAATTTTTCCAAGTAAAAATTACCCATTTTTCTTCATAGAAACCTGGATATTTATTTAAATTCAGAGACCACAGTATGTTTACTGCTGTTTCGACTATATCCAGTATTCAGCAAATGGAAAATTCTGTTGAATTAAACAATAACCCAAAGTGCATTCTCTATAGTTAACTCTGATGTAGAATGCATAATGATTTTGATTAATGCTTCTCTAATTTAATTTGTGTTATCTAAAGATACTTTACGAAGGCACAAAATATTATTTATGAATAGCTTGGTTAATAATAACATACTAAGGCTTTGTCAGAAAAATTTGATATATGTTTTCCTTAGGCAAAGTTAACATTAAAAGATAAAGACATTTTATACAAATTTTACATTAAACCACCAATTATTTCCAAAAATGTCAATAATCAATGTCCTTATTATTATTACCTTGCAAGAAATGTTTTAAAAGTTTCTCTTATATAACTGTTAATATATCAGAATTTAATGACATCAAGAAGATTTTTAATTCATTCTTAGCAAACTTTGTTAGTGCTTATTTGATCACTGGATTATATCTCAAAATTATTAATACGTTACCATGAATGCATTGGAACATTAAAAGAAATGCACTCTAACATCCTAGTTTATAGTGGAAACTGAGTTTGGAAGCTATAGCCCCCCAAAAAACACACAATTTTTTTTTACTTTTTTTGGTTTTGTCAACAGAACACAGTAAGATTTGCAGAGGATTCTCATCTATTCTTAAAAGTTGATAGTGCAATTAAAAAAAAAAAAAAAACACCCAAATCAGTACCTTTGGTAAAGTTTTATCAGAATTACTTAAAAGGTAATTTTAAGAATAAGGTCATTTTCTCCTGCAAGAAAAACTGTTACTTAAGAGTTATGAAACATTATTACTAACATGAACTTCCTAGAATATTAAGAAAGATAGTTATTTTATTCCAATGTGATTTATATCCTTAACTTGTAAAGGACATTTAAAACTTAATTGAGTAGGAATTTAAAAGGCTGTAGTGTCATAGATATAGTACTAGAAGTAGACTATCAAATTTAATTTTAATTATAACAAGGAGAGGATGTTCCAGGATTGTTTTATTGTTTTTTTTCCAAATGTGCATCTAATTTAATTGCACTGCAATGCCACATTTATTATAATCTGAATGACACATTTGTCTATTCAAAAAGTATTTATTGAACTACTATGTTAAGCATGTGTTAAGCACTCTTTGGACATGGCCTTTGAAATCAACAAGTTTGTATACTTTGTTATGGCAGCAAGATATATAGATATAAATAATTTTTTAAAGGCAGTATAATTAATTGCCAAATGAATGGTAGCAACATCAAATAGAGGAAAGCATGATAAGGGAAGAATGTCATCCAGATGAAGTGGTCAGGATTCACAGAAATCGTGAATTTTGGGTTGAGATGTATGGATGGGGATGAAAGCAGAGGAAATCACATGTTGAGGATTACCATGTCCAAATTTCCTGAAGCAAATTTTATTTCAGAGATACCAAGTAGAATTGAACACAATACTAATATTAAAAAGTCTGGAATTAATCTATAGATATGTTGGAGGTTTTGGAATTTTTGAGAAAAGTATTTAATATTATGAAAGTAATAGTTTAAGATTATATGGGAAATATGCAAGACTGAAGAGTAGGAACAAGAAGAAGAAGAATGAAAACTGCAAGCATGGCGATTAGCTGTACAATAATCCAGATCTGAGGAAATGAAATGATGAAATGTGTGGCAGTGGAAAGACAAAACAGAGTGGAAGTACTGATATTCTGACAGGAAATTTAGCCTGGTGATGTTTCTATAAGGAGATGGGGTAAGTGAGAAAGAAATACAGGATGATTTTATGCAAGTCTAATTGAGTGGAAAACATATGAGACCAGGTTTTTTGTTTTTTGTTTTGTTTTGTTTTTAAAACTAATTTCGGGAAGATGATATGATATCTGCAGTTTCTACTGCATGGAATGAAATTTCTCTCCTTAAGATTTCTGTAATCTCAGGAGTCTATCAGCTGAAACTTGTACGATAGAGCACATTTTACAAAATCACGGGGAGGAGGAAAAATTGAGAACAAACATTTTAACAGGCAATTTCAGTCTAGAAATTTTAGAATTCTCTTCTATCATAAATTTGACAAGTACTGTCTGTGAAAGGCAACATTAAAGCTATACCTACATTGGTTAGCCTATTATTGCCTATGAATTAACCAACAGTTAAGCTAATTTATTGTTTTCTTCTTTCTTTTTCTTTCTTAAACTACTCTTTCATAAATTGATGTTTTAACTTAATTGTGTGTGCTCGTGCGGTGTAATAATTAAGAAAATATTTATATCTGTATGTGCTTATTCCATGCGATAAGCCAAGAATAGCTGTAATGGAGAAGAAAAAAAATCAACAATTTTCTAAAGGAGGAAAATGAGAAAAACCTTTGCTAATGTTATCATATTCTTCTATTTCAGCATAATCAAGAAATACTTTTTACAACATTCTACATTTATATTTTTCCAAAGCATATAAAATAACATGAATTTTTATTGTTGAGCCAGGAAGAATCAGATTGATAAGAAAGTTTTGTGAAATGATCAATGTTCTATACACTTCCTATAATTTCACATTACTTTCAGTAGAAAATCAAAATTTGGCAATTGAGCAAACTGTTACTTATACATTTAAGCAAACTGATATCTTTACATTTAAAACATAAAACAAAATACAGAATTATAATTTTCAAAAGTTAATTCTAATGTCAATTTTTAGTTGCCTCCATAACATGGAGAGGATTCACATGTTAACATTGTTCAAAGGACAGAGTACGATTTCTGGGCTAACTGCCAATTTCTATTAGAATTATTTTCCCCTCAATCACTAGTTCAAGCATGCATGATATTTCAGTGCATAAATGGTAGCACAAGGAGGAAATACAAGACAATCCTTCCCTCTTGATCCTCCTGTTATAATGAGTACTAATGGGATTTAATTTCTAGAGTACTGCATGTAGTTCTGGGACCCTGCCGATGAGGGCTAATATAGGAAAGTAAGAAAGGAAAGGAATTGATGATTAAGTTAAAATCAGAACCTAAGCCTGAGTGACCTCTCCTTCAAAGCAGGTCTGCAATATTTTCATGATTAAGTATCAATAACAGCAGAAAACGAGGGCTACAGCCCATGCTTCACTACGTAATGTTACAAATTCTAAATATACTATATTTTGATGTATATAATTTTTATCTGAGATGAACTGCAAAGAATAATCCTAATATCTGAACCAGGGAATCAGATATTCTGGGAAATTTCCTGGAGAGAGCTTGCACTTGGCTTTAATAAAAGCAGAGAAGCAGGATTTTAACTGCAGGGAGGCCATAGAGAATAGAGATGAAGTACAAATTAACTTCACATCTTTTCTCATCTCTGATTCTTTAGGAAGAGACTGGTTGTTCTTCTGAGTGGAGGATCTTTACTTGTCCTCCTTCTCTAACACAGGCTATTTTAATCTGTCGCACTTTGGAGCACACTTCTTAGCTCGTCTTTGTCATTCTGCATTGATGCATACATCTCTTAGACTCTGATTGTTTGTTGTGACCCAGAGGTTTATTATAGTTAGAATGGCACTGCAGGATTAGATACTAGCAACATTTCTCAGGCTTAGTGAGGTTATAAATATAGATTTAAACATCTTTAAGTTTTTGAAAAGTATATAAAAATAAAGCTAATTATTTCTTTACAATTGTTTCTAAGGTAACTTTAAAAAATGTGTACAGTTAATTTAAAATATGTGTATAAGCAAGAAGAGGGGTGGTAGAAAGCTTATGTATAAAACTACAAACAAAAGGTGATGACAGTAACTGTTTATATAGTGACTAAAGTTATTGACCTACTTCAAACTTGTTATTGAATTAAAATAATTTATATCAACATGTGCTCAGAATTGGAAAAAATAGATTATGAATAAAAGATTGTTTCTGACAACACATAGGTCCATCCAGACAACATAAACTTTCGTGGAAGTTTTAGATCAAGTTAAGTTAATTTTCACTCACAATCATTATCTAGAGCTAGAGAATACTAGTAGTTAAATGTTTTGTCCATATTCTACTTTTTTTTTGGAGACTGACTAATGTCTACAATGATTAATGATCACTGTTGTCTTTGGAGCAATTTCTCACTAATGGGTCTATGACCCTTGACATCAAAAAAACCATAATCGAAATGTTTCCAAGTGTTGCCAAAGAGTACACACACACACACACACACACACACACACACACACACACACACACAGTATATATATATATGTACTACAAATATTTTGAAAATAAATGTATATATGTATAAGAAAATATATAGCAAATATATGGGAGACAAAGGGTGTAGTAATTAAGAATGCAGGGTTTTCAGTCAGAATGCCTGTATTTGAATTTTTGCTTTACTTATTAGAATGTGGTATCTTCCTACTACTTAGGAAGATTACCTAATCATTCATTGTCCCTGTTTTCTCATCTATATATTAGGGAATATACCTATACTTTACCTCCAGGGTTACTGTATTAAATGAAATCATACATGAAAAATACCTAGAACATTGCCTGAAATAAAGTAAAAAGTCAGTAAAAGTTGTAAGATGATGAGGAGGAGGAGGAAGTGTAGAAGGAGTAGAAGACCCAGAGACATAGGAGAAAAAAAGGCAGAGAAAAAAAAATAGGCACCCTTGACAAGAGTTCGAATGGCTATTCATTACTTTGATGCAGACAATAATAAAAAGTATGAAAAAAAAATTTTTATGGCTACAAGCCTCTTCCAGCTCTCCTGAATTCAAATTTAAGGAAAATGTACTATGAGGTGTTAAAGTAGCTAAGACTCTCTCAAATGTATCTTTATTATTTCCTTTTCACTTAAGTCCAAAGTTTAAGAAGAATATATTACTCCTATGTCAAATACTATAGAAAGAAACAGTTTGGTTCCAATGTAAAAATGAAATTACCAAGAATTCATGAGAGAATTTAAAATTATTCAGAATGATCAGGATATCATAGTTTAAAAATAAACACAATACCATTAGTCAGTTAGTCTAATGTGAACAAGTGACAGCTATTAGGCAACTCATTAGTTAACAATTAGTAAATTACTATGGTAACCACAGCAATACAGCAAGATCTTGAGTAAAACTTTTGTTTCTGATATGCCATGAAAATTTTAATATAGATTTGTTTCTGGTTAAATCATAAGGCAATAACTTTAAAAACCTTAATTATATGGTCTTCCACCTCAATTTTTTAATTAATGTACTGTACATCATACCTCACTATGTAGAAAATAGAATTTCATTCTTCTTTTAATTCTTCTATGCATATTTCCAAAATTGTGCTTCCATGTACATGAATGTCTACTAGCTCTGATTCCTTCTTTGGAAAAGAAAAACCATAATATTCAGCTGTGAAAACCTTATATTTTCTATGAGATTTTTCTGAGCAAATGTATTAGCATATTTTGTTGATTCCAGATCACAAGGATCCTCCTTAAGTACTGTTTGCAATAATGTCCAGTACTCATAGATTTTTACAAATAGACTATTTTTACAAATGCTTGCTTTTAAAAAATCTAATTACATTTTAAAGATACTACCATGGAGTGGGGAACACTACTAGAAAGTTGTCTAGGGAAAGACCAAGTCTCCATTTACAAAAGAAAAGTTTTTAATTGGTGTTTACTTTCTAGTTCTTTTTTGCTTAGAAAAAAATGAAGCATTATTTATGATACATTTTTAAATTGGCACTATGTCAATCACAGAAAACAGCAAACATGGTTAAACACTATTTTAGTGACTTGTTTCCTTGTTTATAATGAGAAAAAAACTCTCCTATAATAACACTTCTAAATACTGACTTGAGGTTATAGATATATTAATCATCTATTATTATATGATGTGCTACTGAAGCACAAAACTTTTTACAAAATATGGCTTAACTGTGTAAAAGGAAGGAGAGGAAAATGTAGCCAAGTCACCAATATATCAAACTGAAAGTAGCAATATGTAGTGCAGGTTCATTTATAAAGAAAAGAGAATACTAGAAGACCAATAAAAAGGCATACGGACAAAGATGGATCCATAATTGTCACTGCTATTCACATTTTACTCCTTTTGGCTACACCTAGTAGAACTCTACTGAATCAGGTCTGAATGCAAGTAGTTACTCTCTAAAAAGAACTAAAAAGACAGAGCAAATGATTAGTCATGTCAACTTAAAACCTCAGCTGTGGTAAGGGCTACTGATACCAGTGACTTGAATTTAGTGTCAACTACTCAGGAAAAGCATGAGAAGAAGACATGTCAGACCCAGTTCTTTGGTTCTCTATGTCAACTTTTCTATGTAACCACAATAATTAATTATTAATCCCTCATTCATAAATGTAAATTTCTTTTGAACCTATTCTTAAGTTAGGCCATCCTGAATAAGTTTCATAATTGTATTTCCTGTTAAAGAGTAATACAGACTTTTATTTATTTGGTCCTGAAAGAGACCCAAGAGGCCCCCAGAAGGTTGGGCTGTTATGGAACTTGGTGAAATTCCCAATCAATATTGCCATATGTCTCATTATGATAGATTATGTCAATGTATCCTTGTTCATTCTCCTTCCTCATAAAAGTCTCTCCAACATCTTAATAACTTTAGATATTTTTCATTAGATGCTCTTCATTTAAAAAAATATTTTACTATATTTGCTTCTTGAGGTCAACCTCAACACATCATAAATCTCTAGCTATAAATATACTGTGAGTTTAGAACTCAAGATACACATTTCTCTCCAGAACTCTTTCTGATAAGGCCCAGAAGATTTCTGGAATTACTCTGGGCCAGTGTCTTTAAGAAAATGAGGGGTAGATTATCTTCTGTTTTAATTAGGTTAAATAGATACAGCTTTCATTACACTGCTACCTGCCTGTACTTGTTTTAAGCATATTTATTGCTTTTATTTAACGTTATTCTGACGTTATTTCTGTATGTTTAATGTTTTTCCCACTAGGAGGTGCTTCATAGCACATATCTTTCCATATTCTATAATAAGGTATAGTTCAAGTCTATTAAAAATGTGTTTTGAAGTATTGATAAGAACTAAATAAAAATCCATAGCTCTTTATTATTAGGAATAAGAAATGTTAAATACTGTGTAAGACTCTGGTCTATGTTGAAAAACAAACAAAAAAATAATTTACCCAACAATCCTGGGACAAAACAAGCTATGAGCTACAATGCATTACTAAGTTGTCAAGAAGTTTTATGATCCAATTTTTCTTTTTTATATATTTAAGCATAGTGAAGATACGTGCTGAGCCATGCCTTTTAAATTCTCTGGGCCTTAGTTTTCTCTTTCAAAACTTTAGGAAGTTTAATCAGAAATCTTCAAATTACTTTAGAACATATGCTTCTAATCTGATTTTTCAACGGCAATTTAATATCTCTTTCTCCACAAATCTTTTCTTCTGAAAACTGTTCAAATATCAAAATGATGTTTTTAAATATTAATGTGAAAGTATTTTTACTACTTTAAGCACTCATATTTATCTCTAAATTACTTTTAAATATTCTCAAAATGTCTAATTTTTCTGAAGACAGAAATTTTTCTTCAAGTGTTTGGGGTAATGTAAAAGGTCCAATACTTCATTGAATTTCTCTTACAGCCATGCTCAGAGGGCCCCAATCATAAGCTCCAGTCTCCCTACTTAGTGGCTACCACAGAGACTTACACAGGGTCAGAGCATAATATTTGTGCATAGAATTTCCATTCTTTTTTTTTTATGGAGACTTTAATGTTTTCAAATAAAAACTGATTTAAAATTTGATCCTCAAACTTGAAATTGGGATAAACTATTCAAAGCATACGGAGGGCTTCATTAAAATTTAAAGATTGAAGAATGTAAAATTGTAAGAATGTAATTGATATATAAGAACATAATTGTCAAATTGAAGAATTTAACCTTTAAACTTCAAAATTTACATATATAAATGGACAAATAATAAACACATTTGTATATTTTGGTAGTGAAATTATGGATGACCTTAAAATATGTTAAGTATAGATTACTTTAAGTTTTAAAAATAAATATATTATGTAATATACATGACTTGAACATCGATTTCTAGTACTCTATGGGTATATGATAGTTAAGTGAAGGAATAAATGGATGAAGGATAGATGGATGCATTTTTATTGTGGTCTAAGGTCATATATCCTACCTTAGATATATGGAGATGAAGCTTGGCTTTCAGGCTCATTTTGTTGAGCTAGTACCACTCATTTCTTTTATCTCTGCTAACTATACTTTCAAGTTTGTCATAATTCTCTCTGGAGTAAGAACCCAAGTCACCTCACCGATGACTTACCCATATACCTAGAACACAATTTAAAAATAATGCTGTGGCAAACAGAAGACTAGAGCAATTGAAGAGATACCAGTTTGAAAGAAATACCAGAGTATATGAGATTGATGGTTGAGGAGGCCCAACCAATGATACTATGTGGAAAAAAGTAGATATGAATAGCAGAAGGAATGCTGGTTGTTGAATAACTGCACAGTTTAGGAAGCTACCTGAAATTTTAAAGGTTTGTGAACAGTGAGGTCTATAGGGGTTTATAGCAAATCCTTTGGTAAAAAGTCCCTAAACAACAACTGCTAAATCTTATATATTGTTACTGATCGTCTGCTATTTTCTAGGATTTTCAATTGAGTTGAAAGTATAAGCTTTAGTTTATTTAAAATCAATAAAAATAAATCAGAGTCTGAGTTTAGCTATAACTGGTTTACAATGAGAAGAATAGCTCTGTGAGAGAGAGGACATTTGTAATGCTGCACATACAGGGAATCTATACGGGTCTAATATTAAGTCATAGAAAAGTTTTCTTTTTTTGATTCATTTTGTTGATGTGTGTAGCCTTTCAACGAATATTTGTATTAGTCACACATAGCAGTGCAATTAGCTAGTATCTAAGGGGGTAGTCACAAATGGTATAGATTTGAGTATTTTATAAGTAATTCTGAGAAGCCCTGTCATCTCTGAACTTTAAATGTATTTGGTAACCAACACATTGGAATTTACCGTTCCGATGTTATGGAATCCATTACATGTATAGAATATATTGTACAGTGTTACTATTATACACCTACAACGAGGTGTCACATATGCTGGCACTCAATTTCTAAGTCAGAAAGACAAAGTTTATGTCTACTCTATGCTTTTAAGGCATGCATAAGGGAGAACTTTACCTTTAAAAAGGATGGTGAAAATATAAAGGATCTATGGCTCTTCAAGCAGAACTCTGTAGGTCTGGCACTAATGTAGACACAGCCATGGATGTGGCTTCAGGGAAAAGACTGAAGTAAAATTGTTAGCTCTGATAAGTATTTTTGACTTAGACCTACAGTTCTGGCTGAGATAGTGTCAGAACTGTGAGAATCAAGATTTGGCAGCATCTGTCACATTACTCCCAGATGCTACCATAGTGGTGGTTCTTGTGGTTTGGAGTCATTTCAATGTAAGCAATGGAGGGCTCCTTTTCTAGCAAATGATTTGGAGGTTTGGAGGGGGAAAGATAAAACTGTCTGCATTCACTTTGAGTACAGATAAGGGACATTTCCTTACAAGAGGCTTTTTAATGTTGAGTCCTAACTTGCATTCTAGAATAATTGAAGTTTAAATAAACCCCAAACTAGATTTTTGAGCCTATCACAGTTTACTACTTTATAGTATGTTAGGACGAGGTAGCTCTTACTACATAGACTGCTGATACCTTCCCACTGGGCCTCTATAGCTTGGTACAGGCCCACTTCCTCAGGGAAGACTTCTGTACCTCCCTTCTTACCTCTGCTCTGGCACCATGGTCGTTAGAGTGAATCTCTCCACTGTGCTTATATCATGTAATGAGAACTACATTTAAGCTACTGAATCTAAAGGCAAGAATTAGATTTTGTTTTCCCCTAAACAGTGTCCATACAGTCAGATACTAAGTAGAAATCTCTTCAGGTTCTATATCAGGTTTGAATTACTACTTTATACTTATTAACTGTAAAATAAAACTTACAGAGCTAATGTCTTAATCAATCCAAGCTTAATTTCTGGGGTTGATATGAAGATTAAATATAAATATAAAACACATAGTAAAATGCCTGGAATAGAGAGTAATGAGTTTTCTACATTTACCTATTTTCTTCCACTTTTCTATTACCAAATGTTGACACTCTCTGTGGAGGCTTACATGACTTCTTTCCCTCTACACACACAAACACACACACACACACAGAAATACATTTCACTGATAATTCAGAATCATTGGCAATTTAGGAGAAAGCATTAGAGCATAAAGAATTAGAAGAAGAAAAACCTTAAATATGAAAAGTAAATTTTAAAGTCCAAGTATATATCTATGAATAACATGATAGTACTATTTCAGACTCCTATTTTATTTTACTTCATACTGATTTTTTAAATAATTTTTTATTTTTCAATTATTGTTGCCATATATTTTATTAGTTTCTGATGTACAACACGCTGATTAGATATTTATTGTCTTACAACTTACAAAGTGATCACCCCAATAAATCTGGTATCTATCTGACATCACATATAGTTATTACGATATTATTGGCTATATTCCTTATGTTATACTTTACATCCCATAACTATTTTGTAAATATCAATTTGTATCTCTTAACCCCTACCTCTTTTTTATCTACCTCTCAACTCCCTCCCATCTGCCAACCATCAAAATGTTCTCCGTATCTATAAGTTTATTTGTTTTATTTTTTTTTCTTTAGATTCCACACGTAAGTGAAATTATATGGCATTTGTTTTTCTCTTTCTGACTTACTCCACTCAGCACAACACCTTCTAGGCCCATTCATGTTGTTGCAGATGGCAAGATTTTATTCTCTTTTATGGCTAAATAATATGCCATCGTATATATGTACTACCTCTTCTTTATCTATTCACCCATTGATGGACACCCAGGTTGCCTCCATATTGGCTATTATAAATAAAGCTACAATGAATATAGGACATACATGTCACTTTGAAGTAATGTTTTGAGTTTCTTCGGATAAATACACAGAAGTGAGATACTGGGTCCTTCTTTGTCTCTTGTTATAGCTTTTGTTTTAAAGTCTATTTTGTCCAGTATAAGCATTGCTACCCCAACTTTTTGTTTGTTTCCATTTTCATTGAACACTTTTTTCCATCCTTTTACTTTCAGTCCACGTGTATTTTTTGATATGAAGTGAGTCACTTGTGGGCAATATATGTAAGGGTTCTGTTTTCTTATTCATTCAGACACTCTATCTTTTGATTGCATCACCTAATCCATTTACACTGAAAATAATTAATCACGGATATACAGTTATGACCATTTTATTATTTATATTCTTTATCTATTTTTCTTTTTTCCTCTTAAAGTTCCTCAAACATTTCCTGCCTTGGTGGTGATGAATTCCTTTAGCTTTTTCCTGCCTTAGTGGTGATGAATTCCTTTAGCTTTTTCTTGTACTCTAGCTCTTGTCCTTGAGCTCTTTATCTGTCCTTTGATTCTAAATGATAGCTTTGCTGGGAAGCGTAATCTTGGTTGTAGGTACTTGCTTTTCATCACTTTGAATATTTTGTGCCATTTCCTTCTGGCCTGCAAAGTTTCTGTTGAGAAATCAGCTGACAGTCCCATGTGAGCTCTCTTGTAGGTAACTAACTGCTTTTCTCTTGCTGCTTTTAAGATTCTCTCTTTGTATTTAACCTTTGACATTTTAATTATGATGTGTCTTGGTGTGGGCCTCTTTGGTTTCATCTCATTTGGGACTCTCTGCTCTTCCTGGGGTTGTATGTCTATTTCTTTTGGCAGGTAAATAAATTTTTCCATCATTATTTCTTCAAATAGGTTTCTAATTCATTGCTTTCTCTTTTCCTTCTTGTATCCCAATGATGCCAATATTGGTATACTTGATGTTGTCCCAGAGGCCCCTTAAACTATCCTTTCTTTTTGCTGTTCAGATTGGGTGTTTTCTCTACCTTTTCTTCTAAATTGCTGATTTGATCTTCTCCTTCATCTAATCTACTGTTGATTCCTTCTAAGGTATTCTTCACTTCAATCATTATAGTCTTCACTTTTGACTAGTTTTGTTTTATGTTTTCTAGCTCCATTTTATTTTTCTATCTCTTTATTAACATTCTCAATAAGTTCTTCTACTCTTCTCCTAGGTTCATTGAGCATCCTTACAACCAGCATTTTGATTGCCTCCTTCAATTTTGTTCAGTTCTTTTTCTGGAGCTTTGTTCTGTTCTTTCATGTGGGACATGTTTCTTTTTTTCCCCATTTTGGTTTCCTCCTTGTGTTTGTTTCTATGTATTATGTAGGGCTGCTTTGTCTCTCACTCCTATTAGAGTGGCCTTATGAGGTAGGTGTCCTGTGAGGCCCAGAGATGCAGTCTCCTTAGTCGCCTGAGTTGGGTGCTCCAGGTGTGTCTCTTGTGTGGGTTGCATGTGTCCTCATATTGTAGTTGAATTTTGGTTGCTATTTGCATGTCAATAAGAGGGATTAACCCTTGGGCTGATTAGTTGTGAGAACTGGTCAGTGAGTATAATAGAGGAGCTGTTGTGCTGAGGCTGACCCTACTAAGCAGGATTCGCTTTAGCAGGGCTCTGGTGTTGCTCTCTCTGCCCTTTGGGTGTGTCATCCTCAGATGTGGCCCTGGGTAGTGCTTCAGTTCAGGCCAACCCAGCCACTGGGCATGCAGGCCGGGGCCTCCTGGGAGGGTCCTCACCTTAGGCCAAATTCAGCCACAGCCTGTGCCTTGCCCAAGGCCACCTGGAATGAGCCATCAAGCAATCTGAAAATGGCTGCCACCCATGCTGGGCTTGCAGGTGCCTTGAGAAGCCAAGCTATGAACTGAGGCTGGCTATTGCTAGTGCTCAGCTTGGGAGGTAAAGGACATGTCGAGGCCAAATGCTGCTTGTTTAGGTCTTGTGAACCTTTGAGAGATTCTAGGAAAGTCTGCTGCATGAGCCAAGAAAGGCTGTTTGTATGGAAAAGTCACTGGCAGCAGCTTGGATGAGTCCACAGGTTAGGTGGCCTGGGGTCTCAGGGAATCACCAAGGCACAGCAAAAGATGTTAGACTCAGATAAGGTGGCCCTGCATCTACATCCCTGGAGAGGGAACAGTGGCCTCTACCAGCACTTCTGTCTTGAAGAAAGCTGCTCCTCTAGCCCTTGCCCTGACGTCAGACAAGTCAGTTTCTTCCAGCATGTCCCTGGAGACTTTTGAGCTGCTGCCCTAGTGCTGGAACACAGAGTAAATTAATTAGTAGGCAAGTCTGTGGACTGGCCCTTTAAGAGGAATGCCTGGTACGCTAACAGCCCTCCATCTCACTTTGCCACACTCTTCGCTGATTTTTACATCCACCATGTGAAAATCACTGGGAGAGAGCTTTGAGGTGACCACAGAATCAAGAATAGGATGAGCTGTTCAGATTCCCGTAAGCATTGAATCAAAAAATAAATTTCTCCTTCCTTGTTTTTCAGCCAGTCAGCTTTACTCTTTTAATCTAATATATTCTGGTGGAATACCACATATGACATAGTAATTTCTGTCACAGTGACATTTTTCCTTTTGAAAACTTGATAGTTTTATATATATATTTATATATGTATATCTATATATAATGCAGTTGTGGTCATGAAATTATATGTATAGATATATATATAAAAATATATGTATAATTATATGTATAATTATATTATATACATAATTTCATATATAATATATGATTTCACTTATAAAGGCAATAGTTGAAGAAGGAAGACATAGGGACAGCTTTGATTGTCTAAGCTTTATACTAAAGTATTTAGTCTATGGTCAGGCAACCCAAAAAGGCAGATTGGAACAGAGGTGGTTGCAGGGCATGATAGTGCCATAGGAAGGAAATGCAAAGAGAAACATTTCAGGTGCCTAAGAGAGGCCAACTGAATACTGGGATAAATAACAGCTTTATCCAGAACTCTTATGTGCAAAATACAAAAGCAAAAATAACCCTCCTCAAAATATTTAGTCTTCATTTACTACATTATTTCATTAAATAAGTGAGATTTATTGAGCATTTATTCCATCTCAGATGCTATCTTTACTGATGAGAACTGAAAGAGGAATAATCCAGTGTATTTAAAAAGCTCACAGCAGTTTGAAGACAGAACTATTAAAAAGTTAATTTTAATACAGCATAATGTATATTCATAGTATTTTTGTGAGAGCAAACAAAATGACACCTAACTTGGTTAGAAAGGATTGCTTGGAATTCTTTATGAAAGAGACAATACTTGGGATTTGAATAGAATGAAGACTTCTGCCAGGTAGAGGATGACATGAGCAAAGACAGGCACTATGGCAAAACGCACTATGTAGTGTGGGGAACGATAGACAGTTTTGCTGGAGATTAAGTTCTGAGTTGGGGAGTATAAAGACATCTGGCTGGGTGAGTAACTTGGTATTAGAGCAATATAAAATGTCATGTTAAATAGCTAGGGTCTTTTCCTGAAGGAAACAGTGAACAACTAAAGGGTTTCTTAAGCACAGAAGTAATATGATCAGAACTTCTGTTATATATACATAAATTTTAGAAAAACAATAATAGAAGCAGAGGGACGAGTTATAAAACTACTACAACTGTCCAGGTGAGACATGATGAAGGTTCATACTAGTGGAGTGGTGGCACCTATAAACCAGAGTTTGGTACTGGATTGGATGGGTGTAGGAATTTATTGAAGTAATTGAGTAATCAAAGATGACACCTAGGGTGTCTTGAACTCAGAAGACTTTAGAGGAGAAAAATTTGGGGAATGTTCAGTTTTATAAGTGGTCCATTTAAAGTGCCCTGTCCTTAAGAGAAGATATCTCATAAGCAGCTATAATTAAATGAGAATAAAGCTTTGGGGAGAGATCACAGCTTAGAAATAGAAAAGTTTGGGTCACTGATTGATGTACTCATGGCAGCTGAAAACATGAGGGTAGATGGAATCACCTGTGTATATGCCTTACATTGTAAAAGAGCACTAACATAACTAGCCAAGCATAACAAGACACGTAAGCAACCAAAAAACCCCCACACAAAACAAATCCTGGGGAAGAAGTAGAATTTAATAAATGAGCATTTATAAAAGGAGCCAGTAAAGGAGAAAGAAAACAAACAGTGAGAGGTATACGAAGAACATTGGGAGATGAAAGTGTTCTGAAAGCCGAGAGTAGAAAGATCTAAACAGGGCCCTCCAAAATAGACTAACTCCAAAAGTTAATGCTAATACCTTACTGTTAAGGTTTTTTATAATGACAATGTTAATAAGCAAATATCTTTTGTTCACAAATTCCTGTTTATTCTTCTAATTTTTCATTATTTTACTTCCCCACCCCCATCCTCATACTCCAGCGTGTGCTACAACGGGCATGAAACGTGTTTACCCATTTGTAAGAAGAGGCAAGTAAACAACATGGAAGATGGTGAGGACGAGGAAGTTATAAATGAGAGCTTTAACCCTCTCCAAATTATATATGGAAAGTAAACCACATTTTGACTTTCTTCCCCTTATGTCAGGTTTGATTATTCAGTTTGTGGCTTATCCCTACTCTACTTTTCTTTCCTTCTGATGCTTACTCTTAAGCAATTTTGGAATTTGTTGGCACTTCTTTAGGGACAAATGGAGAATAGGAAATAAATTCAATTAAAGCAATATACTTATGTAAATGGTGCTTATATTTTTATATGAAAATTAAAAGCCAGATATTCAAAACGAGTATCGTGTTTGTTTTGACTGCCAATCCAAAGCAGGCCACCATCCCTACTGCTTCCAGTAGAAGCCAAGCATAACAAGAAACATAAGCAACCAAAAACCCATACATAAAACAAATCCTAAGGAATGTATGCAGAAGCTAAATAAACAGTGGAGGTCACCAAACACATTCACTGTCAGGAAAAGGTGAATTAAATCTATGGAAAAAGAGAAAACACCTGCCAATTTCAAATAATTCAACTCCAGGAACTGAATGTAGTGAGCCTTCCTGCTGATCCTAGACAGTCACCAGTCAGACTTTGTGTGTTCTGATCATTAGCAATAACAATTTCAAATTGAATGTAGTATAGAACTTAGCACACAGGGGTTATACTTACAGTTTAAATTTTGAAAGTGTCTTTGTCCTATTTGGAAAATAGTGATCTGTTTGTGACATTCTGAACTTAGGAAAAGCAAAAAGATATGTTATGCTTGAGTCTTAATGCAATTCATGCCAAAAATCTCTATTGTTTTTGCTGAATTGCTTCTGAAAGCTTCAATATCTCATTATCTGGCAACTATCTCTATAATATGGAAAGAAGAATCTGACTGGTGTTTTGAAAGAGTTTCAACATATTTGTTCCGACTTAAGAATTTTTAGTGATATCTGAAGTTTACAAATCCTAGGCATGGCCGAGGACTAAACCTATCTACTACATCAAAACCAGCATCAGGAAAATTCTAGCTGGGAAGGCAAAAGACCAAAACTTAAAGTTTTACAAGAATCTCCAATAATGGTTCAGGGAAAGTATGAAGAACCAAGCTGAGGTGGCATAGGTCCTGACAAGTATATAGGCATAGCAACAGAAAATTCTGTAGGCTATTGATACTTAGATTTCTAAGCAAAGAGAAATTTGGTGCTTAGAATGCTGCTGGGCTACAGCACTACAGCAGTCGTGAAGCTATTTGTTGGCAGGAGCTGGGTTTGTCCGCAGACCCTATTAGGTTGCCCTGCTACAATGAGGACACTGAATGGCTCAAACACGGGCCGATGCAAAGGTACTTACAAGGCCCAATTCTCCCCTGGTCCCCAGCTGCTCTCCTAAGACTGCTGGGACACTCCAGCCCACGCTGGGGCACGCACAGCAGGTGGTCATTTGAGCAAACCAGGAACAGCTGGATGAAATGGCTGAGCTGGGCTTCAGGAGGAGAACCTGATGAGCCAACTGGTTCCTAATGATTTTGAAGATTTTGTGACCCTGTTGGATGAAATCATGGTTCTAAAATCCAAGTGTATCCAGAGTCTGAGGAACCAGCTATACTTGGCCTGCTATAGGCTGTCCGAAGCCCCTAAGAGGACAGTGGTGTCTTAGAGACTGACTGATTCCTGAGGACTGAAGTCTCAGAGATAGAGATGAGAATAAGATGCAAGAGCAAGCAATGGCCCAAGAGCTTGCCAGGTGAACAAATTTCCAGGATAATTAGGGAAATGTGTTTATAGCAGAATTTTAGTTACATAAACTGAGCACGAGTGACAAATGTAGGTTTAGGAACAACTCAAGGTCACCTTATCAGAACGGGACTCAAAAAGGAAGTGGTTGCGGTGACACACCTGCTTGCTCGGAGCACTAGTGCCCGTTGGGCAGCACACAAAGTTGCCAGGGACTCATAGGGAGATATTGTTAGAGAGAGGGTCAAAGCAAGACTCACTAAATATGGAAGTGCCAGTGGAATCCATTATTCTCTGTTGAGCCCTCCCCACTCCCAGTGCTCTTAACACAGCACCATCATAGCTGTGACGTCATCAAAATGGATAACAGAGGTCGCTCTGCCCAGAGGATTCCCTGAAACCCCGCCTCCCCCAACCTGGGCCCCACCCAAGCCACATCCAGGTGTGTATCCTCAGCAAGTCAGGTGCTCCTTACTGAGACTCAGAATGGTAGAGGCAACTGGTCTCGGTTTCTGGTGTGGCCTTTTGAGGCAACTATAAACACAGCATCTGTGGATTGCTCGCTGAACCCTAACAGATGGCCCCAGAGGGGCAGAGGCTTGGGCTAAGTTTGGCCTGCAGCTGAACCCCTCTCAGGACTGTGCCACTGGACACGTACTTCACAAATCCACACTAGTAAGACCGGGAGATTTAGGAGCTTTGCTTAGTACATAGAAACAGACATGGAAAGGCGGCCAAAATGGGAAGACAAAGAAGCAGGAACCACATGACGGAACAGAACAGAGATCCAGATGAAATGGAGACAAGTATTCTAACAGATGCAGAGTTCAAAACTCTGGTTTTAGAGATGCTCAGTAAACTTTTGGGAAATGTAGAGAACTCCAACAAGGAGATAAAAATAGAGATGGCGATTATAAGAGGGAACCAGTCTGAAATGGAGAACACATTATCTGAGCTGAGAAGTATCTTAAATGGAATAAACAAAGTGAATAAAGAAGAGGATCACGCGCCTTATCTAGAGGACAGGAAAGCCAACCAGGACACTCAAACGGAATGGCAAGAAAAAAAGATGCCAAGACTATAAAGATGATTTAAGGAGGTTATGGGATACTATTAAGGCTCCAAATATTCGTCCGATCAACGTAACTCAAGAAAATCAAGATGTTGAACAGCCATTTGAAGGAATAATGATGGAAAACTTCCCTGATCTGGTGAAGGAAATAGACATAAAACCCAAGGAAGCTCGGAGGATTCCAAAAATCAGGGATCCAAAGAGCCTCACACCAACACGCATCATAATTAAATTGCCAAAGGGTAAATACAAAGGAAGAATATTAAAAGCGGCAAGAGAAAAACAAATAATTACATATAAGGGAACATCCACACGACTGGCAACTGATTTCTCAAGAGAGACTATGCAGGACAGAAGGGTTTGTCAAAAAATATTTGACAGGATGAAGACCCAGGATCCACAACCAAGAATAATTTTTCCAGCAAAGCTATCATTTAGAGTTGAAGGACAGATAACGAGCTTCCCAGACAAAAATAAACTGAAGGAATTTATCACCACCAAGGCAGAATTACAGGAAATGTTGGAGGGACTTCTTTAAGAAGAAAAAAAAAAACGTATCAAAACAGGAATAAAGAATGGTAACGACTGCATTCCTATCAATGAGTACCTTAAATGGAAAAGAATTCAGAGCTCCAACCCAAAGATAGAGTGGCCGAAAGGATAAGGAAACAAGACCCCTACGTATTAAAAGGAAGGGAATGGAAAAAGATATTGCTGTGACGAACCTAGAAGGTATTTTAAGTCAGACAGAGAATGATAAACACTATATGATTTCACTTACATGTGAAGTTTAAGGAATAAAAAGAACAAACTAATCAAAAACAGACTCACAAATACAGTGGGCAATTTGGTAACGACAGAGGGGAGGAGGGGTTTGGGGTGGCTGGGAGAATGGGGTGAAGGGTTAAAGAAGTACAGATTAATAGCTGATGGATGGGGAGCACGGCATAGGGAATGCAATTAACATTAATACATTGGCTAGGTGGAGGGTCAGGGGAGGGAGGGAGCAATTGGGGGGATCATTTTACTAACTATATAGGTATCTAAACAATGTACTGTATACTTGAAACTAACATTTAAAAAAATAATTTTAAAAAACTATGTGTAATTACCAAAATAAAAAAAAAAGAAGGATAATGAGCTGAGATCTAAGAATGAGGATAGGAGCCCCTTGGTACACAAAAAATTAAGTCCTAAATCAGATGGGGGTTGCAATAAATATAATTTATTGTAATTTAATATATTATTATATTAATTATTTATTTAAACAATAAAATATATAAAATAATTTAATATAATAGATTATAAAATATAATTTATTAGAGATGATAAAAGCTACCATTTCCCGTATCAGCTTATCAGGGATGGTTCTTAACTCAGGCTTAGCAGTAGGCACAACAGATGGGAGAGAAGGTAGTGATAACAGAAGAGCCTAAGTACTTTCTTCTCCCAATACTGCCATTAGATCAGGTGCCATTAAAGGGCTTGGGCATGAAGAATCAGGAAGACAGAGGGATGGGCTGACAACTAAATTTATAATGCCTCCCCAAATGCACTAATCATAGTCGAGGCTTTGTTATGGAAATTTGAATCTAAGATTGTAAAGAACAGTGTAGTTAAGTCTAACTACTTTTGTGCCTTTGAAACTGCTCCACAAGAATCTCTATTAATCAGGTATTCAAGTTTTGCTAGAACACCAAAAATGACAAAGACCTCACTCTTAAGAGGTAGTCCACTCACTCTTTGGAACATACTGTTAATGCATTCTTCTTTGAACTGAGCTCAAATTTGTCTCTTTGAGGCTTGGACACTATTAATCAATATTCTATCCCTTTGAATCAAGTAAGATAGGCTAATCATTCTAACAGGTACTTTACATCCTGCTTACTATCATGTGAATGCCTTCTAATTTGTCTAAATCCTTCTTGAAGCTTGTTAATTAAGCATAAAACTCCAGTGTAGTGAGCAGAGGTTAGAGTAGAACTAGTGACTCTACTATCCTTGATATAATAGTAAAAAGAAAGCTTTAAGAAAAAGGGAATTAGGTTCTTCTCAGTAATATGATTTTGACAATTCAAGTAAATCAACTATAACCTCTACATCTTTCAAGAAAGTATCCATATGCAGTGGAATAGTTGGGAGAGGGGTTTATTTTAAAAATAATATATATTAACTATTCAAATTTTCTATTTAATTATAGAACATAATTAAGAAAATTTAAGTAATGTATAATGCAAGCAGGGCCTGGGCATAGAAGATGATTATTTTAAAAAGCAGCATAGAAAAGCTAACATTTATAACAAGGAAAATAGAAGAAAACAAACAGGTTTTAAAGCAACGCAGAGCTGAGGGTTGGTGAGTGGCTGGCTATAAAGGACATAAAGAAATTTGTTGGGGGGCAATAAAACTGTTCTATATATAACCCGATTGAATAGTTTGTGATTGCGGTGGTAGCTACAGACTATGTGCATTTGTCAAAACTCAGACCTGCACAATAAAAAGGGTAAATTTCACTGTATTGATAAAACCTCTATTAAATATATATATATATATATATGAAAATATATGCATTGTAGTCTCAATTTTGTAGGAAAAAGTTATATTCAAAAGTGTTAACAGTAGTTATTTCCAGGAAGTATTCTTATGGATTTACTGAAAAAAATTCCAGCAGAAGTGAGCCTTCAGTCGAAAGGTCATCTATAATCAGGACTCTGATGCTTATAATGAGATAGATCATTCGAATGCAGAAATGAACAGAAAACTATTGGAAATTCAAAGGGTATCAATTCAATTAAGAAGTAAAAACAAAATGAAAAAAGATATGTATACATGTATATATGTTTGTGGGTAGAAAGGGAAGTTTCCATTCATATTGTAGCCCACAAATATTTTTTTTTTCTTGAATTGGCTCTTATGGAAAATAGGTTATTCATCACCGATCAAAGCCACTGATAAAAAGTGATAAGAAAAAAAAAGTAGGCTAAAGACAGAGCTCTTTATCGCACAAATAGAGCCCATGGTTCAGCTAATCCATACTCTTTGGGATCTACCCAACTGCATTACATCTACTCTCTACTTCTTTATCTTATTTGGGCTATTATGGGAAACCTTGTCAAATGCTTTAGAGATAAGGCATCTACCGCATTTTTCTTTTTTCCTGTCAGAAAAGATAATGTGATTAGTTGGACAAGTTTTTCTCTGTGAACTCCTGGTTGCATCCAGTGATGATTGCTTCTCTTTTTAAAACTCATAAATCATTCTTTTAGTAATTTGTTCTAGTCACAATTTTATAAGCTTTGTGAACTCTCCTAACTTTCTCCGTCTCTTTTTCTCTCTCTTCCCCTCCCCTTCCTCTTTAAATAGGGATCTCCATATCCACCCTTTGGACAGCTCTTTAGGCAAAACTTCCACTCTCTTCATTCACTAAAACGGTCTAAGCGACAGTTCATAAACTATGTTTCCAATTTTTTTTTTTAACTTACAGAGGGATAGAAGTTGTTTATGCCTGGTTTGGGAGCAAGAAGCTGCTTTTTAATAATCCTTTCCCTAATGTAGATTATGTTTCCTTGTTAATGGTATTTGTTTAGTACTTTTCAATACAAAAATCATTCTTCTTGATAATATATATATATATATATATATATATATATATATAATCAAAACAAAGATAAATTGTTTTTCTTTGTAATTGATTAAGTCTCAAGCAGCAGAGTTATCATTTCTTTGTTCTTCTTATTCTGGACATTTGGACATTTGTACTGAAACTACATTTGCAGCATGCATACTGTATTTTTACTTATATTTCTTATTCACAGAAGTGAGGTCTGTGGAAGAGCCTTCACAGAGATTACAAGAGGGGTCTAAAACCCTATGCTCAGTAAACTACCTTAGTCACCATCAGTGATTGTATTAAATATTCTGATTTGTATTTTCACTCCATGTTTACTTAAAAAAAATATAAACCAAGTAGTTTTTCAATAAAATGAGTACAAATAAAATGAGTATAATGAGTTGGTCATGTATATCTGTTTAAAATGTTGCATCGCACAATTAAATACATTTTTAAATGTTTTAGATCTGTACTGTCCAATATGGTAGCCACGTGTGGCTATTTAAATGTAAGTTCCTTAAAATTAAACATACTGAAAACTTCAGTTCCTCAGTGGCACTGGCCACTTTCAGGTGCTCAGTAGCCACATGTGGCTAACACAATTGTGTTGGGCAGCATAACGTAGAATATTTCATCATCACAGAAAGATCTATGGGAAAACATTGACCTAGATATGCAAAATATGATATCTAACTGACTTTATTCAAATATGTTTTCACTTATAAAATTTTTACACGTTAGTCATCGATTTAAGAGGTTATTATATTAACAACAATGCATATGTTACATCTTGAATGAATTACTTGCAAGTTATAATTGAATGTATTGATTTTCATATCAATTGATTAAAAAAGCTAATAAATGAGAATAGATTATAATGCTTCAGTTCACAGGATTCTGATAATGGTTAATCTAAATTCACAAGATATTCACTGCAAAGCCTACTTAGGTAGTACATTTTATTAGTATTTAGCAATCAGTTACTACTAATGATAAAGTTATAGTAATCAAGTAAGAATGCATATGTCTTATTTCAACTCAAAAGGAAAATATCAGCTCAAGGACTAAGATATAAAAAGATATTATGCTGAAAATAGGTGTACCAGAACTAATTCTTTTTCCATCTTTTGTGTTTGTTCTTTTAGACCATCCTGACATGCACAAATAGAAACCATAGCTAACCTCTGAGTAGCTGGTGACTTTTTTTTCTGAGTTGTAAACTGTTTTCAATAGATCTGGGAAGAGTGTAAAGGTAACTGGCTGAAACAATATTAATAAAATGGAGGGTGAAAGTTAAAAGAGTTTGTAAAAGAGACTGAGGGAAAACACCTAACATAGTGGCTTGTAGTAGTGCTGAATAATTAAAGGGAAGAGAAAGAAGGGAAGAAGGGAAAAGAAAATGAGGAAAGAAAAACGAGAGGAAAGAGGGAGGAAATAGGAGATAGTAAAGTCACAAGATAATGCCATAGGAGAGCTTTAAAGTTAAAAAGGAAATCTAGTTAGATATACACAAAACAAAAGCAACTCATAAGACATAATATAAGCCATAGTAAAGCAGATTGTTTAAAGTTTGAATTTTATTCATGGTATAACCATATATAGGCAAATAGTAATCTTGATATTCAGCCAGGAAATAAAAATAGAAATATAGAAATGAAAAGAAGATTCCATCTTAGAAAGGTAACACAGGTCTATGACCATGCCGCCTTGAACAAACCCAATCTCATCTGATCTCGGAAGCTAAGCAGGGTCAGGCCTGGTTAGTACTTGGATGGGAGACCACCTAGGAAAACCAGGTACTGTAGGCATAAAAAATTAAAAAATAAGAGCTTGTAAGCTGCAATCTGTGAGGTCAACCAAGGATTGCCTTGCATAAAAAAAAAGAAAAGTAACACAAAGAAGTAGGACAAAAGCACGAACAAATAATAAATATGCCAGGAACAAGGACCAGCAATAGGTAAGTAATGATCCACACACTAAAATGGAAAGTACAATAGTTCACAAAATCTGACAGAACAAACTCTTTTTGTGATCAGACAACCAAAAGGCCATTGTTCTCAGAGGGCAAACAAAAATATGCAATGGAAAAAGAGAAATCAAAAATTTAAATCATTGAAAGTAAATAAAAGAAAAATCTATCTTGTTTGTGTTTTAAGGCAAATTCAGGCTGGTGAAATCATCAAGCAGCACTATTTTTAAAACTCAAAGATAGGTATGATTATAATGCAGCATTTGCAGGAAACCTATGCAATAGTGGAAAGGCTATCAGACTTTTTTAAAAAATAAAATGCTAGAGGAGAATTTTTTTGTTTTGTTTTCTAGTCTTTTTTTCTTTCTCCACATCCAACACAACTTATAGATGACACAATCAAATAAATAACTACAGTATATTAAGACAGATTCAAGGGAAAAGGGGTGGTGAGGGTTGGGGTAATGGAATACAAATCAAAATCTCCAGGGTGAAAGTAATTCCCTAGCACACTCGTTCACACTCCCGCATCCTCCTCCCATCAAGATTCTAGAACTATAATGAATTTTCTTGTCTCTTTGATACCGTTTTTGACTGCCACTGAAGCTATTTCTTATGTACAAATCATGCCCTTTCTTTTCATTTATGAGAAAATTAAAGAAGAAAAAGAATGAAATAATGCTTAACACTTAATGAAGGTAACTGGTATTTTTCATAGTATATGAAAGTTGTTATCTAATCCAAAAATCTCACTAAACCAAATTTGAAGACATTGAAGCCAAAAAAGATTATGATTTTCCCAACATTACATATTTACTATATGAAAAGCTAAGACCGAGTGACAGGTAACTCTGTCAACATTTTTACCTCAACACAATATCTTAATTTGCTACCTAAGTTTCACTAACGTGTCAGATAACATAATTGCATTGAATTAGGTAACAGAAAAAGGCAAATATGTGTTTATTTTAAAACACAGAAGATTCTGAAATACAGTCCAATTAGGCTAACTACTGGGTGATTCATATTTCAAATTGTTTCATAAGATCTGGAAAACATAATGTTGGTTTTTTTTTTTAATTTTTAAAATGTTAATTAGTTTCAAGTATACAGTACATTGTTTAGATACCTATATAGTTAGTAAAATGATCCCCCCAATTGCTCCCTCCCTCCCCTGACCCTCCACCTAGCCAATGTATTAATGCTAATTGCATTCCCTATGCCGTGCTCCCCATCCATCAGCTATTAATCTGTACTTCTTTAACCCTTCACCCCATTCTCCCAGCCACCCCAAACCCCTCCTCCCCTCTGTCGTTACCAAATTGCCCACTGTATTTGTGAGTCTGTTTTTGATTAGTTTGTTCTTTTTATTCCTTAAATTTCGCATGTAAGTGAAATCATATAGTGTTTATCATTCTCTGTCTGACTTAAAATACCTTCTAGGTTCGTCACAGCAATATCTTTTTCCATTCCCTTCCTTTTAATACGTAGGGGTCTTGTTTCCTTATCCTTTCGGCCACTTTATCTTTGGGTTGGAGCTCTGAATTCTTTTCCATTTAAGGTACTCGTTGATAGGAATGTAGTTGTTACCATTCTTTATTCCTGTTTTGATACGTTTTTTTTTTTCTTCTTAAAGAAGTCCCTCCAACATTTCCTGTAATTCTGCCTTGGTGGTGATAAATTCCTTCAGTTTATTTTTGTCTGGGAAGCTCGTTATCTGTCCTTCAACTCTAAATGATAGCTTTGCTGGAAAAATTATTCTTGGTTGTGGATCCTGGGTCTTCATCCTGTCAAATATTTTTTGACAAACCCTTCTGTCCTGCATAGTCTCTCTTGAGAAATCAGTTGCCAGTCGTGTGGATGTTCCCTTATATGTAATTATTTGTTTTTCTCTTGCCGCTTTTAATATTCTTCCTTTGTATTTACCCTTTGGCAATTTAATTATGATGCGTGTTGGTGTGAGGCTCTTTGGATCCCTGATTTTTGGAATCCTCCGAGCTTCCTTGGGTTTTATGTCTATTTCCTTCACCAGATCAGGGAAGTTTTCCATCATTATTCCTTCAAATGGCTGTTCAACATCTTGATTTTCTTGAGTTACGTTGATCAGATGAATATTTGGAGCCTTAATAGTATCCCATAACCTCCTTAAATCATCTTTATAGTCTTAGCATCTTTTTTCTTGCCATTCTGTTTGAGTGTCCTGGTTGGCTTTCCTGTCCTCTAGATAAGGCATGCCATCCTCTTCTTTATTCACTTTGTCTATTCCATTTAATATACTTCTCAGCTCAGATAATGTGTTCTCCATTTTAGACTGGTTCCCTCTTATAATCTCCATCTCCATTTTTATCTCCTTGTTGGAGTTCTCTACATTTCCCAAAAGTTTACTGAGCATCTCTAAAACCAGAGTTTTGAACTCTGCATCTGTTAGAATACTTGTCTCCATTTCATCTGGATCTCTGTTCTGTTCCGTCATGTGGTTCCTGCTTCTTTGTCTTCCCATTTTGGCCGCCTTTCCATGTCTGTTTCTATGTACTAAGCAAAGCTCCTAAATCTCCCGGTCTTATTAGTGTGGATTTGTGAAGTAGGTGTCCAGTGGCACAGTCCTGAGAGGGGTTCAGCTGCAGGCCAAACTTAGCCCAAGCCTCTGCCCCTCTGGGGCCATCTGTTAGGGTTCAGCGAGCAATCCACAGATGCTGTGTTTATAGTTGCCTCAAAAGGCCACACCAGAAACCGAGGCCAGTTGCCTCTACCATTCTGAGTCTCAGTAAGGAGCACCTGACTCGCTGAGGATACACACCTGGATGTGGCTTGGGTGGGGGAGGGGGGGCAGGTTGGGGGAGGCGGGGTTTCAGGGAATCCTCTGGGCAGAGCGACCTCTGTTATCCATTTTGATGACGTCACAGCTATGATGGTGCTGTGTTAAGAGCACTGGGAGTGGGGAGGGCTCAACAGAGAATAATGGATTCCACTGGCACTTCCATATTTAGTGAGTCTTGCTTTGACCCTCTCTCTAACAATATCTCCCTATAAGTCCCTGGTGACCTTTGTATGCAGCCCAATGGGCACTAGTGCTCCAAGCAAGCAGGTGCGTCACTGTAAAAATCCACTCTCTGACACAAGCCCTTTAAGAGTCTTCTGCTGCTACTGCTGCTGCAGCCTTGGTCTCACTCAGCTGCTCAGTACCAAGCACCCTCTCATCCTTGCCATGGTCTATCTTCTGCCATTGCAGGGTGCTTTCTTGTCCATAGTTGTATGGCTTGTTCATCTAGATTCCAGGCAATTTTTCCTTGCTGCTCCTTGTTTCCATCACAATTTTGATTTGATCGCCAGAGGGATGAACAGAAGCTCTATCATCTATGCCCTTTTTTCTCCAACATTACGTTTTTAAGTAATGGTTTATGGAGTTGTTTCAGACAAAAGGACTCTAGTTCACTTAAGATAAGTAATCTTCTAGGTTCCTTGAGTGCTGACTCTTCTTTATTCCTATTTGGATACTCAGGGCCTGCCACAATTCTTGGCATATTGCAGGAGCTCAATTAACATTTAATAAACAAACAAATGTGGTCCTCATTGCTAAACTGTTAAAATAAGGCAAACGACCACCACAACCACCACACAGAAACTTCGAAATTAGCTGCAAAATCATTCTAAAAACGTCAATGGCTGTTTACAAGTGTAGAAATGGAAGCTTAGCCCATTATTTTTTCTTTCATTTTTTGATAACTAATTTGAACAACTGAGTTAAGATTTGAAAACAGCTTTTTCAGAAACCAAAAATAACATTAAAATATTAGGAATGATGTGAGTTCGAGAAAACTCAAGAGAAAAATTTCTGGACCAGATGTAAAGAAATATAACTTCTGCTTTTGATTCTATAATGCTTTGCCATTTTAACTTTTCTTCAGTTTTCTTATATGTAATATGAGTATGGGAGTATTGTTTTGATTTTAATATACAAAGGATATGAAAGCAGCTAGTTGCCAAAGATGGTTCCTCCCAGTGGTTCTTCCTCTCCCTGCATGTGCAAGCTGATCCTCCATCAACAGGTGGAGAGTCCTTCCCCTCTCCTCTCGAAATGCACTATCCTTGAGTGACTTACGTTGCCCAACAGAAAAGTGTCAGAAGTATTTCTGAGCATTTACTGGCTGTTTTTGCCTTTTCTCTGGTTAGACAGCTGTCTGCTGAGCAGATCTGGCTAGTGGGAACAGTGGGGGAGATAAGAGGCAACAGAGGTACACTGAGAAATTGGATATGTGGTTGAAGCTTTCTTGGAAGTTCAAGCCCAGCCTCATCTCCAGATGAAGTTAGCCAGCCAGCTGTGTGAGTGACCCCAGCCTTCATTGAGTGGAGTAGAGGAGTCACTTAGCTAACATCTCCCAGATCCCTTCCCCAACCCACGTAATGGTAAAGCAGCAAATTATTGTTGCTTTAAACCACTAAGTTTAGTTACAAAATGATAGCTATAACTCAAATAGTGTATTTGAACCTTTAGAAGAGTCAAACAATTTAGAAACTACCAGATTTTTTCTGAAAATGCAAATAAATATAATAGTCAAGATAAAAGATCACAGTTAAACAATTGTAATCAATTGGAAATGCTTTGAAATATGATTAAAATACTACTACAACAATTAGCTTTTAAATCATTTAATTCCTGTTGATTAAACAAGAGATGGTACTCATACTTTCTTCCCCTGGAAATTTATGTCAGATGATGTTTGCTTGAGTAACACATTTCCATGGGCATATTCAAGATTATCTAAATTCTTACAATGGTAGTTAAAGTATATTGAAATACAAGTAATAAGGTTATCTACATCAATTCTAAATTTTATATATAAAACCATACCTATGCATTACAACTATATTAACAATACATTCTTTTTCACAGTGTCAAATTATTTAAGCCACGTGTCACAGATGAGCAAGGCTAATGATATGTTATATATTTTAGTTTAGATTGTTTTGCCATTCAGCTGAAGTTGAGTTTTATTTTGGATTTATTTTCCTCTGACTGAAGTTCTTTTTAGTACTGTTATTACTTTATTTTTGAAAACTTTTAATTTTTGTTCCTCGGTATATTTGGAAATGGAGAACAGAATTCACTTGCTTTGTGAAATTGTCATCTTTCTAATATGAAATGAGAAGATATTTTTAATATGATTTGCTCTAATGCTACATAAAACAAGGCTAATAGTTAAGATTTAAAAATATATGTGCATTAATTAGGAATATTAGTAGTTTTTATTTTTTCAAAAATTATACTTTTCTATGTAAGTGAAGTTTCAAAGTTTTGTGGTAAAATACTCAAGATAACAAAGCTGGTAAGTGTCCAGAGTTGAGTTTTCAACAAAAGTCAGCTTAATTACAGTATCCATGGCTTTCTCATTGTTTCACAGTGCCTAAGGTTTACTCTCTAAAACTGCAATTTTCATATCCGTGCATGGCTTCACGGCACGCCCTTCAAACCTCTTTGTGACCTAACATCATCCCACTCCCCATTCTAATCAACTTTTTACTTAACTCCTTCTCCCACTCCTTCCCCAAACCTTGTCCCAAATTCTAGTGGGTTAGAGATGAGTGGAGAAATAATTTCAATAAAAGTGGTAAGTGCAATGACAGAAATGCATTCAGTATATTACTGGAAGAAATGACATAACTTTTGGGGGAGAAGTGAAAGTGAGGATAAGGGCTTTCAGGGAACACTAATCTGGATCTTAACGGATTGACAGATGAGTAGGGGGTAACTAGATGAGTAGTTTAGGCTTATAGCCAAGCATACATGGAGCACAAAATGGCATGATGTATACAACAAAATACATTTCTAGTGTTAATGGAACACAAAATTCAAGGTAGCATGGTGAGACAGAAAAGACAGACGTGGGTGTTGTTATGTACTGAGGAAAAAGCTATGGATTTATCACTAAACAGGAAACTGTTAAGGAGTTTTTAAGGGAAAGATTGGTAGAGTTGAATTTGTTTTTACATGAATCACCCTGAAGCAGTATGGAGAATAAATTGTGGGTTAGGAGGAAGGGCTGGTAACAAAAGTGAGTAGGAAAAGAATACAGTTAACTATCTAGGTAATAGTCTGATAAACATATGTTCCTTAACTACTTATATGGCAAATTGTGTGCGTGTTGGCGGGAGTGGGGGGAGTATAAAGAGGGTGGGTAACAGAGCTTGTCAACATGGTATCTTGTCTAAAGTCTAAAAGGCGCTTCTTCCATGAGACACTTTATTTTCCTCTTTTGTAAAACTATCAAAATATATTGATTACCTAAATACAAGACACTTTACCAACAGTACCTAAAAATCATTAATAAATCACATTTATACTCCCTTGGATAAAGTGTCTTTGTGTGGTACACAATCTTCATGATGGCAAACAGTTCCGAATATGGTTAGGAAAAAAAGATTGTTTATTACTGGTTAATAGAGTGAGTTGGAAGAATGAACAAAAGTTAACTTGATTACCTGACTGGATGTTGTTACCATAAATTAGGCTAAAGAATCCAGAAAGAGAAAAGCAGATGGGGGTAGAAAGAGATTTTAGTGAATTCAATTTGGGACTCATAAAGCTTAAAATTCCTAGGGAATATCTTAATAAAATGTTTACTAGACATTGGATATGTGCATCTGAAACTCAGGGGAAAAGTCAAGAGTAAAGTAACATTTATAATGATGAGATTGCTGAGGGATGTATCATGGAGTGAGAAGAATAACAGGAGGAGGAAGTAGCATTAGGGAAATAGCAACATTAAAGGTTGATAAAGAAACTCCCACAGACAGACAAAGAAAAGTCAGAGGCAGAATGAGGATCAGGGACAAATAACTGCCAAAGAAAACAAAGGACAAGAGACTTAACGAGGTGACAATGTTATAGGAAAAATCCAGTTTGCAAAAAAAAAGACCAATGGAAAAGAGCTTTCTTACTCAAATTTAAATCCCTGGCATCTGACATTGGTTCTCAATGTTTGCTGAAGAGATATATGAAGAAACATACATCATACTCTGTTTTACATTATTTTGCTTTTAGAAATGGAGGGTGACGATGTGATGGAGTAGAAGAGAGTTGGAAAGGCAAAATAACCTATGTTTCATAAGCTCCTACAATGTACCAGATTCTGTGCCAGGAGATTTCATACATTGTTTCGGTAAAGAAGAGAATATTCGTATTGTACTGATAGCAAATAAAAAAAAAATCAGAGGACTTACATGCACCTTAACAAGTCATTCAATGATCAAGCGGGATTAAACCTAACGTCTACTTCTGAAGTAAGGGTCCCTGGTTCTCTCTACTTCTGTCACTGACTAACTCTGACAAAATGGAAATTTCTTAATTATAAAAAATTTACAAGAACTTATAATAGATGATCTCCAACATCGTTTAATATTCAAAGCTGGAATATCCTTTGTACTGGTCATAATTAACATCCCAATGTGTATTTTCTCTTGGCAAGACTTCAAATTCCCCAGATAAATTTGGACTTAGTTTTCTTCTTCTGCAACTATTTCAGAGAGTTCTGAAGACAACAGAAAGTCAATATTTATTTTAAATAAGTGAACAAGTATTTGTAAAGGCAATTTGTTCATTAAACACTTTAATTAGCTCAAGAATTATTGCATATTATTAAATTATTAGAATATTATTATATTATGTTATCAGCTTACATAAGTCGCTTAGATTTGTAAAGAAAGCAAAGGCTTGTAACACATTTTGGAAAAGTTATCAGACATCTAACATGTCTACTATCTGTGATGAAGAAGTAGAAGACCAAGCAAAAATGCCAAGGAATTTGATAAAGATTATTTTTTAAAAGCTCTTCATATTCAGATCGACAAGGTGACACACACTATTTATTACTTAAATAATATCTTAATACACACCTTTGTATTCAACTGCATTTTTTGAAAATTTAAGAGAGGTAAAATTTCTTCACTGTGAAAGACTAGAAAACAGGCTTTATTTAAAATTTAACTGATCATCTTAAAGAGATGCTACTACAGATTTGAAAGTCAACTTTCATATAAAAGTCACTGGAATAGAGCATACTATTCAATTAATTTTTAGATCTCTAGTGAAGTAATATGAGCTATACTCATATCTTTTATGAAGTACATCAAAATAACTTCTATGACAGAGAAACAGCACTTACAAATGTCCTGGAGTAGCTTAACATAATATACCAAGATGTGCATTTAAGAGCTTCTATTCAAATTTATCTGATTTTCTTCCAATAAAAAATTTTAAATGACATGTGACTAATACAGTGTGACACTGGTTTGAATTAGTGGCTTGCTATCAATTTGAAGATATTTATAGGATGGCGTCTGAAGGAAGAAATTCAGTTGAGATACTGTCAATTTCACTTTTTAGGGAAAAATGGACAAAAGGAAATATATCATAAAGGCTTACTGCTAGGAAGACACAAAAATGATGAGACCTGTATATAAATATGACAATATATTATTAAAAACATGCCTATAATTACAGTATATATGGAGAAAATACCTAAGTTTCGACACCAAGAAATGTTGCACCTACTATGATTTGTAATAATTAAATACTCAGAGGGCACAGTAATTGTCTGAGAATGCTATTTGTATAAAGGATCATTTAAAGATTTTTAAATTTAGGTTATCAAGAAGAACCAGAGATGAGTGAACTTGCTATAGAGTTATAAAGTAAAATAAAAATAATATTTTTTAAAAAGCTTAAGGAATTCAGATTTTAATTTATAGAAAAGACATATGGAGGGCAGAATGTTAATGATTATACTTAAATGTATTATTCTGCATAAAAAAAATATTAGGTGTTACCTAGCTCTAACATAGCACTACAAATCAATGGAAAACATACAGCCAAAATTAAGGTTTAGAATTTAACAAAGCAGGAGGTTAATATTCTTAGAGAAAAGATATAGAATTCGCTCAATGACTGTCTTCTAATCATTAGATTTATATAAGAAGCTGTTTATTTAATTCTGCCATTTAAATTTTATACAGATATTTCATGTCCTATCTGAACTCTTGATTGCCCTGAAACACATGTTTTGCTCCTGACTAGTTCTAATCATCTTTCAGTCTTAGCTTAAATGTCATTTTCTCAATCTAAAATAGATGTCCTCTGCATTCCTTTCTCGTTATAGCTTATCATTTTTATCTAGAGCACTTACTGCAACTTGCAATCATCTACTATTGTTGTTTATGTATTAAACGGATACCCTAAGCCAAATATCATGGTAAGTCTAAGCATATGATGTAACTCTCTCCTTAACTGGGTTGTAAGCTCAAAGAAGACAATCACATATCTACTTTGCTACGTCTTATATAATAAAGCTGAATAAAATGAATTAGTTAATAAGAGAAGAAAGGATGAAAGAGAGGGACTTCTTGGTGATAAGGGCAAGAGCAAGGTACAACCATTTGAGTATGTATTGCAGGAAAATTTGGACATTTTATATCTGTTTAATTTCCCTATCCCCTTAGAGTAGATGGTATTATACTCATTTCAACAAACAATAATTCGAAGATTAGTGGGTTCAGTCCCTAGCCCAAAGTCAATAGCTGATAATTTATAAAGGTAAAATTCAAACCCATATCTGTATACATTAAAGCAAATATATTTACATTCTATCTCAAGTCTCTAAGTCTACAGTTTATGAAAATAAACATGTCAAGAGGTCATTTCAAAAGTCTTGTTTTTCCCTAACAGCACAGTATTACCTGAAAGAGCAAGCATTAAATTGCTTCCCCAGTTCTACTGGAAAAAACAGGTAATTTGTGTTTAGCAATATTTTCCACTTTTATCTCAAAATTTAGTTATATGTAGAAAATAAATACATTTGTTGATGGTTATAAAACAAACCTTGAGACCTTTTATTAGGTAATATTTTAAGACATTTAAAAATGTAACATTGTGTTTTAAGAATAAACTTTTCTCATTTGAAAATGACTTTTATATTAAAAATGATACATCTCAAAAAATTGAATAACCAGGTATTTCAAATGAAATGAAACAGTAATAATGAAATGTTCAAGAAGGAATAAACATACATTTTAATTATTTAATATGATTCCTGAATATATGTTATCTGTTAAACTACGAATTCCTGATGTACTTTGAGGAGTTTCATTGTGTTCAATAGTAGCAACAAGTTTTTTTAATCATAAAAAATTCTCTTATCTTTTTGTTACATGTATAGCTGTTCCCAAACACATTATTTAATTGATGTGTATTACAGAAAATATCTGCTCTGGATACTCTTCAAACAAAGCAAATTCCACAGGAGACAAGGCTACTAAAACATTGTAGCAATATGACCTCCTGACTGAAACTTTTCTGAATGTGCATCACAAAAGACCTCTGACACTTGTCATTTTCAGAGGCTAATGAAAAAATTTCCAAAGAATACCACAGGCTGCTTGAGCAGAAACTGGAGAAATTATACACTCACATTTCAACAAATTTTACCCTTCTTAAAACTACATATTTTGTTTTAGACCTGTTCTTACTTTTTTAAAATCCAGAAAACTCAATTCATCACGTTTATATCCTATCTCCAACAACAACTGCAATTTTTCATATGAGTCTAAAGAAGAAATCTTGCACATCAGGTATCTTATAGCTTCCCTGAATAAACTAAATCTACTTTAATATTTTAAAGAAAACTGTGCACTCAGAGAGGACATATATTTTGGTTAAATGTATCAAAAACTTGTAGTAATCATACACCTAATGCAATTGAGTTTCAAGCTAATATTTGCTTACAAAGCTTATTGATATTTGCAAATGAATAATTTAATGCAAATGTGAACATTTGCAATGACCTAAAAATCTAACATCTCTAAAATCAGGCAAACTAGTTTGATATTTAATTTCATGTTAATTTGTAATTCAATACATAAACATATACCTGGATGATATGTATACATGTGGTTATGAAATTAATTATATTTTTGAGAAACAAGAGAGCTTCCTTAACAGACTAATAAAAATATTAATATGGATTTATTTCTAAAGATTTTTTTCAACATGAAAAATTAATTATTTCAGCTCACCTAGATTTACTTATATCAGACAATGGAATACAAGGATATATACATAGCAATTTCAAAAGTATATAGCAAAATTGAATACAAATAGAGGCATATGGGTTGAGGTTACAACCAATTAAACTTGGAGAGCTGAAGTGAACTACTTACAAAGCTGGCAGAGTAGGGACTAAAACAGTGTATTTTAAGCCAGAAGATTGGTGAGTGCTCAAGATTCTGTTCAAAAAAGATGAGAGGTGGTGATAGATGAAGGCTGAAGAGGAATCTTTTACCAGCCATGGCTCAAAATCACAGAATAAACCATCCACAGATGAGGTACATAGAGCTTCTATCACTTGTAGAACCAAAACTCATCCATTTTGCAGGAAAAAAAAATGTTCTTGTTGGGAATTGTATTTTAGGGGGAGGAAGAAAAGTAGGTACAAGTGTGCTTTACAGTGTCTCTTAGATGCATTTAAATATAATGATGTACTCAAAGTTTATATTTATGGAAATAAAGCATTATTTGGATCTTCAATTTTAAATGAATACAATGCTTTATACATTTTAGTTTATTATAAAGCAGTACTTAGGCAAGTATAAGCCATATTTATCCTTGATATTTTAGACCCTTTATCTACTTAAGGAATCTTTTTATTTACATAAATTCCTTAAATAAAATTGTAAATAATGTAAACATGATGAGAGCTAACACGTATATATAGTTTTTAACACATGTGAGATACTATCCTACATCCTTTATGTACAAAAGCTCATTTGGTTCCCATACCAATCCTATGAGGATACACTATTATTATTTTCACTTTAGAGATGAGAAAACTGGGCCCGGAAGAGTAAAAGAAAGCAGACTACTTTTACGAAAATACTTACTGAGACTGTTAAACTTTAAATTAGTATATTAAAATCTTATACCATAGTTTTCTAATTTTAAAATATCCATCAAAAATATTTCATTCTAGTAATTTCTCAACTTACAAAAATTTATCTTGTTCTGCTTCTAAAAGTTTAACAGACCAGTGTATTATAAAATATAACTGACCTCAAAAAATGAAATGACAAGTATAAGAGGCAAGAATTTGCAAGTAATCGAATGCCAAGTTCATCCTCACAAGTGACGTATGTCATCTTGTTTAAAGCTGCTTGTCAGAAGACCATTCCTTATCCAGAGAGTAGAGTGGCTAAATAATTATATATTTCTCTAGAGCTGTACTGTACTACCAAATATTAACATGAAAAGGCTAGCAGCACCGCTAGGGGTCTAGCAGGAAAGGACAACATCAGGAGCTGAAAAAGGCATTAACTTCAACTTTAAATTTCATTTTCCTGGTTTAAATTAGATTTTTTACGTTATTTAAATGTAATTTTATTACATTTACTATATTATAGTGACACTTGAAGTGCAGCTATTGTATGAGTCTGCCTGTGCCTCAGGTACAATATAAACTAAAGCTTATAACTCAGCTTTGAAAATTAGCTCATGAATCAAAGGAGATATAAAGTCTAAGCTTCAAAACCCATCTTTATTTACCAGATTTGCGAGAAATCCATTTGGCTTTTATTAATATCAGCAGTTATTTTTAAAAATCACATTTTGATTTTCTTTACACTCTTAACCATTCCATTTACCAGAGACTGCTTTTCTCAGCTACTTATACCATGCCACAATACTTACAACTAAAATACAAATAATAAAATTACCAATGATGACAGAATTTTACTCCTCCAAGTTCACAACATACATACATGAACATTGCAGTGAGCTTGCCTATTTAAAATTTATTTAATACTCAATCTATAAGGAACTGAAAAGATAAAATACATTTTTATTGCATATAAGAACACAAAGATTAACCCACCTTAAAGTAATTCTTTTTTCATCTACTGGAAATCACTCTAAGTTTCATTCTAGATCTCAGACGCATTCAATCATTTGCATTCAACAAAATTTATTGTGCATCTACTTATCGTGTAGGATAAACCCTGAAATAGGATTCAGAAACATGGTCTTCACCCAACTAAATAGATGTGAAATAAATAACACATCTCCAGAATGTTATAAAAGGAGGAATCCACTCAAGGTGGGTGTGTATTTCTGTGTGGGTAGGGAACAGGCGGATACATCCTCCCCGAAATTACTTTAAATCTCAGATTTGAAAGATGAGTAGGAATTCTACTGGTCAAGGGTGAAGGATTAGGGGGCTGGAAGATAGGAGGAAAATTTTAGTGTGGTGTGCATGTGATCTGGGCATAGAACAGCTTGTTAAAAGGATCTAAGAAAGGCAAGAGTGAACTTGATTACCATGGATTGCAGAAAGAGGTTCACTGTGACTAGAACAGTGAAAGCACAGGGCAAGATAAGGATAAATAAGGCACGATGGACCTTATTCGAAGTATCAAACAGAAAGACTCAGAGGAAAAAGAAAATGGCATGATCAAATCTAGATTTCAAAATATCAACTAGGAAAAGCAGATGGGAAAGGGTACTGATGCCATAATGAGAAGGAGGAAGAATGGGTGATGGCACTTGGGACAGTGGGAAGCAGACAGAATCAAAAGATATTTATGAAGTGGTATTGAAAATGATTAACCATAGATTGGATTTGAGAATAGGGAAAAGAAAGGGGACAAGAATCTTGATGCCTTCTTTCATTAGTGGGGTGGACTAAGGTGCCATTTAGAAGATGGGAAACAAAGAAGAGGAGACATTTGGGTGAAAGAATAATGATTCTGCTTAGGTCATGCTCAGTTTGACGGGCTAGAAGATATATAGATAGAGATGAATCAAAAACATTGCGGGGACTATGAGATTATTAAATTAGAACACAGCTATTAAACCAATTTTTATTTTACTTGGGATCTATTTACTGGCATATCATGAATAGGAGTTAGGTTTTAAAGAGAACTATCTTAATCTTGGTTTATTTAAAGAGGATACAAAGGATGGCTATATAAAAATTGTTGTATGCATATTTTTTTTCCAATTATAGCCTAAGTTTTATTGTTTGCTCTGCTTGTTACTTAATTTTAATGAAAGAGTCATTTTGGTATATTTAATATTAATAGACTATAGGCCCCTAGAGTGGAGATAATTTTATTGTTTTTTTTTTTCCTCTCTGTACACAAGCTCCTGAACATGTTGGAAATAGTAGATACTCAATGGATGTTTGCTAAATGAATGAATGATAAAAATAAATAGTATATTTAATTATAGTAGTAAAATTATAAAAAGTAACTCAGAGGCAAATGTGAATCTTACTAAAGAACTTGATGACATAACACCATTTCTAATCTTGTTTTGCAAAGACTTTAGAATTGCAATTAAATTACAAATGTCTATAATTTCTGAAGAAACCTAGGAATAAAAATGTTTATCTGCAAATGTAAATCTGCTAATTTTAAAACGATGCTAAAAGTATCTTAGAAATATTAACCTTATCATTTAATTCTTCTTAATTTTAAACTTATTGTTCAATTCTTAATTTTTAAAAGGCCAAAAATTTAGTTAAATTCACTGTATTACATATTGATACTTGATTCAGAAAATATTATAGGCCAGTATGATGTGTGAATTTCTAATTACAATACCAAATTGGCTATCGTATCTTCACACATGTAATTCTCTTCATCTATGTGGGGCTAATGCTTAGAAAAGTAGGATGAAAATCTTCTTAATATCCAGATTTCATTGTATTGGACACTTAAATAAGGTATGTTTTTTTAAGATAATTTCTTCAACTTTTTGTAAACACTAAAAACAACAGGACTATGGTCATGTAAACCTTTATAAGTTTTGTATGATCTTTTATAATAATGTAAAGCTTAAATTAGAAACTCTAAATATCATTTTATTAACAAAATTTTCAACAGAATGCACATGGTTAATGGGACTTATTATTTTGACACTTTCTCTCAATCTACATAATCTGAATTTTTCTGTCAGTTTTCTGTCAATTAGAAGACCACTTACATAGTTGAAAATAGTTGATAACCCAAAACATAGGACATAATATGCACTTTCGGGCTTTGGAACAGCTCAGCTTTTTGGTATACTTTCTTTGATTTTAAATAAAATCAACATTTGGACTCTCAATTAGAAACACAACACACTAAAAAAAGACATAAAAGGAAATGAATTGTGAAGTTGGAACTGATCCTAAGTTACATACTATTGAAGGCCAATTTATGTCTTGTTTAGAAAAGGGTCATCATAACACTTTTAAGGCTTGACGCCCACAGCAAATCTCTTGTTATTTACAGAGAATAAAAAGCACAAACTCATTTCCTTAATAAGCTTCTTCAGTTCTTCAAATAGTTCTAAGAAATGCCAAAGGCTTGCCTTAGTTAACAAGTACACAGATAATCCAAAGTACAGCAGTGTTAGCTAAATAATATTTGATCCCTGAAGATGCTGTTGGTGGCATTTTAGTAACTATAGAAATGTATGAAGTATAAATTTTAGTAATTCTCACAGTATTGAGTGAGCTAAAAGAGCTTTTATAGTAATTGAAATATCTGAATAGAAAAATAAGCCACTGGCTCCAAAATATGCAAATTTGTTTTTCCGTGTGCTAATTGAGCTTCCAGAGGAATAACACTATTTTCTTCTTTCAAATTATGTGTAATTTTATATAAAATAAAGAATACATAGTAATCGTAGAAATTCAAAATGCACAAAGAAAAAATTACCCCTCCCTTGGTTACCTAGAGATAACCATTATTAACAGTTTTTCTATTCTTTATTCTGTAAAAATTTTTAAACATTAACTGCAATTATTCAATATGCTCACCATATAGACTACATTGATTATTTTAAATGTCTTTTTTAATTACAAAAGTAAAGAATTTGAAATATACAGATAAAGTCGATCTTGAAAATTTGACAATCTTGAAAATAAATATGTTATTTAGTTATAAATATATTTTGAGTACTTGTTCCCAATCCAGAAATTGTATGTGCAATTAATTTAAGTATAATTTGATGCATGCTAAAGAAGCCAATACTTGTAAGATTGCATTAAAACACAGTAATTCTTTCAGAAAATAATTTCTACACTAGGGAACAAAGCTGTACAATTGAGAAGGAAAGGATAGGGCCAATCTTGGGTAGGAGAAATTATTAACACATGTGAGAAGTGTTTCACAAAACACTATGGGTGAGCCTTTATAATCAAGTACTATAAAGGTGTGGTGATTTCTTGCCTATTTGTAGTCAATGTTTTGCCAGCTCCTTATCCATGAAAAGATTAAATGCTTGATGTTTTTCAGACTTTGCCTGTCTCTTGGTTAGATTTCAAAGAGGAATGTTGAACTGAGAATCAGAATCAGGCACACAGAAGCTCTCATGTTTATTTAACAATCATTATCTAGCATCAGTTAGACAGTGGATGACCAATGACCACTTGTATTTATAGCGATGCTAAGTTCTTTTATGAATACAGAGGTAAATGATATAAACTTGAGTCCTGGCCTAAAACATCTTACATTCTAGCTGGAGATATAAAACAAATAAAATATGCATAATACAAGACATAATACTTATTAATTTCATTCTTTACTATCTTTTATTATTATAGATCTATGAGAATTGCCTGAAAATACTGAGACAATGCATATTTTGTCTACTGAGTGTTTACACATAAAATACATGATCCTTTTGCAATCACTTAGAAAAGTTTCAGAACGTTGTACAGCACGTGTACTTCATTGGTCACATGTCATGCATTTTGCTGTCTAGCCTATAATAGGTATGATGGAATTAACCATGGGATGAACCCGAAGGACTACTATCAAGGCAGTTCTTTGCTCTTCTCACAGTCTTTCTTGGAATTCTTTACATTTGAAAATGGAGTTTCCCCTCACTCTGTTTTAATCCAAACACATAAAATGTTAACTAGCTGCATGAACTGAAAATACCAATTCCATTTTCGGTTCCAATGACATAAGAAAGTACTATGTAATGGTGTCGCCAATTTTTTGGCTTTTTAAAAATAGCTATAGTAAGCTATAATATACATACAATAAAATTCACCCATTTTAAGTGTACGATTTAGTGTTTTTAAAAAATTTAAAGTTGTACAAGCACGACCACAATCCAATTTTAGAACATTTCCATCCCTCCAAAAAATTCCTCTTGTCCATTTGCAGTCACAGCTCTTTCCTACCTCTGGCCCCAGGCAACCACTAATCTACTTTCTATTTATGTCAATTTGTCTTCCCCGGACATTTCATATAAAATGGAATTATAAAATATCTGGTTTCTTTCAGTTAGCAAAATGTTTTTGAGGTTTATCTATGTTGCAGCAATATATCAGTACTTCATTTTTTTATTGCTGAATAGTATTTCAGTTATGTAATATTTATCTATTCACCAGCTGGTGAACATTTGCATTGACTTGGGCTATTATAAATAATGCTGATACACACACACACACACACACACAACTGTGTACACATATGTTTTCATTCTTCAGGTAGATACATGAGAGTGGAATTTTGGGGTGGTACAGTACATGTATGTTTAATACTTAAGAAACAGCCAAACTGTTTCTCAAAGTTATTGCACCATTTTATATTCCAATCAAAACTGTATGAGGGTTCCTGTTCCTCCTTATTCTTGACAACACTTGTTATTTTCTGCCTTTTTTCATTTACAGCTATTCTAGTGAGAATGCAGCAAATGTAAAGTAGTATCTCATATTGGTTATAATTTAAATTTCTCTAGATGTTGAGCATCTTCTCATGTGATTATTGTCCATTCACATACTCTTTGGTAAAGTTTCTATTCGAATATTTTATTCATTTCTAAATTGGGCTATCTATCTAATTAGTTATCAATGTTCTTTATAGACTGTGTTAACACAAATTTATGAACATAAAGATTCAACTGATGGCAGTCATTATCTTTAAAAGTGTGCTAAATTTTAAATAAATAATTTAAAAATGTCAATGATTCTTGACCTAAGGTGCAGGGAGTACATATCTCAGTTCTTTATTTACTCATTGCTGTCACTATCACAATGACCAGTTTTACAGCATATACACACAGGTGTAAAAACTAGGATATCGGTTGGAGTTAGGATTAATAAAATTGCAGATTTTATTTTTTGGTTAGTAATCTGTCCAAGCCTGTGCATCTTTCCATGACATATTTCAATATCAAAGGTCCAATTTTTTTTAACAATTTCTACGATTATTATAGATCACAACAGAAATTTCTTCATCACTCCACCTTTCTTTACTTTATTCCTTCCTCCATTCTTTCTTGCTTCTCAAATTAATTCTCTTTTACAATCAGGCGTTACTTAACAACTTCTAGTACTACTTTATTCATTATTCTTCTAAAATATTTGTTAGGGTTGTTTGATATCTATTAGACACATATCATTAACAATCTCTTTAGTTTCATTCCATACTAGACTTTGTCTTAAAATAACTTTGTATTGGGAACATCATCTAATAAACTTGATAAACTGTAACATTTGAACACTTCAATTTTGGAAACTTCAAGTGTCAAATCTCTAATCTTAAGAATTTCTATTAATTGAAAATTTTGATAATTATTATAATAATTATTATTGTTAGCATTGATGTACAGTAGTCTATCAAGCTTAGTCTCTATAGAATAGCCATGGATGATGTATGGAAAATTCACTAAATGAATAAGTAAATTTTTCCATATTAAGAATTCCCAAATTTCAGCTAGGGGGTCACTTATTTTAAGTTATGTAAAGTAAAACCATATTTAAGTAAATATAAAATTGTAGGTAGTTCTATGAAGACTTTTTAAATAGCTTTATTGAAAAGGGTCATTTTCTGATCTCTAAACACTCCTACCATACAAAATATCTAACACTATGCCAATAACTATAAAACCCTGAAGTCACTTAATAATAATACAATAAGGACTTTAAGGATGAGTGATTTCTATAATACGAGAAAACAGGTGAAGTGGCTGGCTATACAGAAATGAAATCTAAAGCCTGCATTCATATACCATAGCATCCCCCAAAAGAGAGATGTGTCTTAGAGTGATGGAATTTTATTAAGAAAACTATATTCACCATAAATAAATGTCTTAATTATTTAAGTAACTACGAAAATTATCTATGAAATAGTAATAAAGGGAGCGAATGTGTGGTCTTTGAAAGAATATTGGATTTAGGGTTGGAAAACTTGAATTTGAGTCTTACAATGTGATTTTTGGACAGGTAATTTAATCTTTGAGTCTCAATATTCTCATCTATAAAATGGGGATCACATAATAGCTATCTACCTCACAGAACAGTCTAAAACATTATATTAATGTATTAAAATTATTCTATAAACTTAAAAGACATATGTGTATGTCTTTCCCTTATTATAATTATTTAAAAACAGGTTTCTAAGTATGCTGGTAAATTGGGAGGTGAGAGGATCTATTTATTATGAAAACAACAATCTTTATTGGACATTTCTAACCAAAGATAAACTATAAAGCTAGTATTACAAAATAATAGTTTATGATAACTTAGAAATCAACACAATGATGTTTATTGTTGCCATAATATCACATCTCAATTTGAATACATGATTATGTCATTAGAATTGAATTTTTCTTCACAAATAATTAGAATTAATGATAAATCGACTAAGGTCTCTAAATTTGAAGAATATTTGTGTGCAGTTCCAATCCTCCAAATATGTAAAGCCTCAGTTGCTTATAGGTAAGAAACCTGAGGCTCAGGAAAGTTATGTAACGTGCCTTAGTTCGCACAGTAAGACTGAAATACTTTTACAACAGCACATCCAACATAGTAGAATCATGATATTTTAAAATTTTGAAGGTGGGAGAGATTCCCCACTCTAGTTCACTTGTTTTTCACGTGAGAAAACTGGTAACTGATGTCCAGAGAAATGAACTGACATTTCCAAGATCATACTGGTATAGGAAAAATTTAATACAAGAGAACAAATTCCCAATTTAAAGAACCTCCCAAATAAATAACAGATTAAATTAATTTATACTAAGATATTTTGTCTTTTTTAAGGTATCAGTTTCATTGAAATGATTACATATTCACAATTTATATTTGAACTATTCTCACATTAAAAAGAGAAATCAAACAATATTTCTTCTTCAGGTCACATGCACAACCTCCAGCTTTTATGTTTTAAAAGCAAGCTGTATTTTTTGCTCTAACGCTATGATAGTAAATGGGTTGCAATCGATTAGTTTGTTTGATGGTTAAATATGTATTTTATATTGGGCAACTGAGCCCAGAATTATGGGCAACAATATCAACATTAATTTTTAAGGTATACTTCTCATTTTATTTTATTTTTGAAAGCAAATATACATTTTTAAAAACTGCATCTCCTGACTCAAAATTCATTTTTTATTAAAGATGTATCTTTATTTTTTGTGTGCAGTATTTACATCAAAATTATTCTTAAGCAACTTTCTCTTTGAAAGGAGTTTAATGATACGAGTGAGAAAATTTCTATATAGTGATGTTATCTTCACCAACAAAACATCTTTATGTTCATTTTTTATTCCTCTCTCTGTTTCAATGAATATATGTACACTTGGTAGCTGTAGCAATGAATATATTCTTATTTCACAAACTAAATAGTTTCGCTTGAGCTTAATTTAGGATAATATAACTTTAAATAGGCATGTGAGATTTCTTCTGTTTCTGAATTAAGGGCATACCTGAAATTCATGACACCTCTACATATATGTCCCACCTATTATCAAAACACAGCACTACACCTGATGGGTGAGGAGTAGCTAACTTTTCAAGAGGCTCTCCTCTGACTTTACAGATAACATTCAAAACAGAAGAGTCAACAAAACACACTCCAATTTCAGGCCATTTCAGAGGCTTAATTGGGGGTCGTGTATAAAATTTCTCGTAGAGTCATACATAACTAGAGCATAAGATAATTAGTTCTATGCCCAAATGAAGATATAAGGCCTCAAACATCACACAAGGTAATTGTAAACTAATGCTGCTCAATAGAAATATAATGTGAACCACATATGTAATTCTAAATACTGTCACAGCCACATTAAAAAAAGTAAAAAGAAATATGTAAAGTTGATTTTAATAATATGTTTTATTTAACCTAATACATTCCAAAATATTATTGTTTTAACATGTGATCAGTATAAAATTATTAGTGAGATATTTTACATTCTCCCTTTTTTATTAAGTCTTCTAAATCTACTGTGTATTTCACACTTACACCACCTTTTTAAATTCAGAATAGCCACTTTTAGGCGCTCACTTACCATGTGTAGTTGGTTAGTAGCTACTGAATTGACTGAGCAGATCTAGAGAATCTCTATAAACTAGCGAAAGCTCAACCAGACCAGGCCTGGGCACACATTCTACAGGTCTATAGAGACATGGGAGTGAGATGTTAAGTACCTTCTTTCTTTTCCTTCAGGCAGTTGGACTAGGGTAATTGCATATTTGACAATGTAAAGACAATATAAGGAAAGAAGATTTTATTACCTGGTTTAATTCTTACAGCCCATTTTTATTGAGCACAAACCATATATGTGACACTCCTCTAATCTATTAAGTCACTTAATCCTTACAATACTCCTGTGAAGTAGGGTCTGATCTTAGCCCCATATTACACAAGGTGCCTGGATGGAAGACCTTATGGAAGAATTGCGATCAGTTGTTGCAGACGTAATCACATTCTTAACAAAGGAAGAGAAGGAATGCTCTTGTAATAATAATAAGCTATTTTTTAAAATGTAATGATCATCTAAGTCATCTCTTCCATGTACAGTTGGTAGACTTTGGGGAACTCCTGTTGCCCAAATAGTACAAATATTCTTATAAGCTACTAAGGTTTATTTTAATGCATCTCAAAATAACACGAGATTTAGGAAATTTGGATATAAGTGAAGAGATGCTCGAATCACATGCAAAACGATTTTAATAACAATATAGTATGCGTCAATAAGATACCATCGGTCCATAGATGGGGAAATCATATAAGAGATAAATATTGAATCGAAAAGGTCAATAAATTGAAGACTGATTGCATAGCATTGCAATGTGAATAAAGAATGAGCATGTTTTCACAAAATCAGTTTTCTCTCAATTATCAACCTAAACATAAGAACTATTTGCAGAAGCTATCTTACTAATGTATCAATTCCCAATACAAAGGTATAGGAAATAAAATAAGCTCATAAAATGACACACTATAGAAATGCCCTCTTCACTTTGATTTTAACTGTTTAACTCAAACTCATTATTCAAATCTTCAAGGCATCCTTGACCACCTCACTGCTATCATTGTCTATAGTTTATGCTTTCAAGTACTCCTTTGAAGTACTTGTCGGTTACAGTTGTACATTTAAATATGTGATTATTTGGCATCTATATTTCTCACTAGATAAGTTTCATGAAGGCAAGAATCATAGCAGTTCTTGCTCAATATTTTATCTGCTAGTAAAGTGCCTAATACATAGTAGGTATTCAATAAATATTTGTTGAATAAATTAATATATCAGCTCAGTATTTTATATGCATAATTTTATTAACTCCAAAAATAATCCTATTAGTTATTTTTACTTTTAGTTCAAAATGAAAATAAACCTCAGGTTAAGTCCAAGTTTAAGACCCGAGACCACATAGCTAATAATTGGTATTGAACTCTAGTAGTTTGATTCTCTTAATCACTTTTCAAAACCCTAGCCTTGTTTTATTTTTAATTCTTCCCTGTGCTTCACAGCCTATACTCAGCCCGAGTATTATTATTGACTCGATATCTTAAATTTATTTCTTTTTCTTTTTCTGCACTGCCTCTACCAAGGCCACACTGTAATAAAGTTGTCTTCTAAAATATAAATATGTCATAATATTTCTAACTGTAAAAAAAATGTTTCATGGTTGTCCAACGCCTATGAATAAAAGTCAGATTTGCTTGGCATACCCCACAAAGTTCTCCAGAATCTAGACTTTGCCTACCAACCACCCCAACCTCAACTACAATCAATCTCCCAAATAGTCTTTGCATCAAAGTACCAACTGGTCCCCAATATTCTGTGCTTTTTTTATGCCTGCCTGTCTTTGCATACACTTTTCCTTGTACCTAGAAATCCTTCTCCTCTTTCTCTGCCCATTGATCCCCTGCTTTATCTTCATGACCTAATTAAAATATTCTTCTTAAAACCTTTCCTGACAAGCCAGGTTGGCTGAATCACCCCCTCCTCTTCTCTGAGTCCTCACAGCACATCTACTTCTGTCATAGCATGAACATCTTCTATACTGAAAGCTGGAAAAACGTTTTCCTCAATTTTTTTTCTTTTCAACAATTAGTGAAAAATAACCGGTTCATAGCTGTCGAACTTAGCAAGTGAATAAAGAGAGTTCCTAATTTCATATAAACAATTCAAATTAAGGCAACTTCCATATGAGAATATTAAAAGAGTATTCAGTTATAGAACAGTTTTGCATATGAGTGTAATACTTTAGGACACAGTAGTTAGAAGGAGTGGATTGGCCATGAGCCATGTGAAATTTCAAGAGAAAGCAGAAAGCCTTTCCTTTAAAATGTGTATATCGATGGAAAAGAATGATTTTTGTATATTATCATTAAAAAGTTACAATTAATTTCAAGTATTAAGAACACATGTAAAAAAGCTATTCCAGGAGATTTTTATGAAATCTGTGAGACAGCAGATATATATTTGTGGAAGGCATTAAAATTTGGCAGTACCAGTTAAATATTCTCAGCTTTTTACTGAGAAGCTATTTTATATGTCCTATTTTTTTCCTTAACAAAACAGGCTGTTCCACTGTAAGAAAATGAAAATTACATAATAAAACTATAAATTGTCTTTTTTACCCTCATCTCCATATCCCTCTAAAAAAACAATACAAATTAGGAAAATTTAGTGTGAAAGCCACATAGAAGCATGCAGGTAAAATTTTACATATTATTTTTTTTCTATTATTATCTGTACTAGCACATGTTTTAATAAATGAGAAATAATATATTTTTTAAAAATTAGAAAACCACATTATAACTTTTTTCTAATGGTAATCATCACTAAATTTATCATGAAGCATTTCACATGGCATCTGCATTGTTCATTTTTCTATTACAGTACACTAAATTATCTTACATTAGTTATACTTTAGTATAAGTTGAAAAAATACTTTAAGAATACTACTTTAATTGTTGTATTAGAAGTCATTTGTAACGATTTTGAATAATAATTTACCTTTGCAACTGCTTATCATTAACTGCATAAATGAGTAAAGGAGAATGTGTGCATTTATAATTTTATAGTAAAGATGTTTTCATGAGAGGATATCCACATATGACCAAAAAAATAAAAAAGAGCTAGTAATATGTATTTTCCACTGAAATCAATGGGAAACCACTGGACTCTCTTCATTACCGTTGCTACTTAAATATTAAATACATTACGCACTTCAACGCCATGGTGTGCTTTTTGGTTTTGCCTTTGTAAACTGTCATTTTAAGCATCCATTATACAGTTGTTTGTATTTATTTCAAAACAGAAACTAGTGCATTTATATTTAATTTTAATTTATTTTTTTGTATTGCTTATAATCTATCACATATATTTCATATAATAGTTAAAGCAAGTTACTAAAAGAATGACTATTCTTTCAACAGTTGCATTTATAAATCTATTCCTTGTTTCACAATTTATTTTGCTTTAAGATTGTTAAATTTACTACTAAGTATCCATATGGTGTAACAACCAAATTTCTGCACCTTAACCTTCCAGACATATATTAAAAGCAGTAGGGTCAGAAATATACTGATATAGAATATATTATTTAAAATGAGAGCTAAAATCAAATCTGAATTTAGAAGGCATCAAGCATTATATAATCCCAGAACAAAATATGAAAATTTCTCATTAAATCTCAGTTATTTATCTCTCTGCTTTTTCCCTTGTAAAACAACAGATATTCTCTTTTAATATTTTTGAGCCCCAAATGGAGTTCAGCTAAATTTGATTTCCAGGAAGGTTATTTGACAATAATGCTGTAGCAAGTACATCTACTAGAGAACACTGGAATGCTGAGAATGAATAAAAAGAAGTCAGAGAAACTACACAACTGTCTCAAGATGGGAATCATCTATTCAGTAAATCAGAAGTCAGTAATAACACAGAGTACATTTGTGTATCCATGAGCCATTTCAAGACAGGGATCCAAGTACTTCCCGCCCCACCCCAATACAATGTAGCTATAACATACTTACTTCTTTACATTTTAAACAGTTACTCCTCTTAGGTCAGATGCATTTAGAAAATAAGGATAACATTTTAGCTGCAGATTACAAATTTCTGAGATGTTTTATAAGCATTAATTACTAATGTTCACATAACCCATTCTTCAAACTGGGAGTGATCACTTAAATATTAATAAAATAGTTTTAATACTATGAAATTTGTTTGCTTTTAACTGTCAACCAGGAGACATGGATCTCATATATGTATATATCTATGGTCAGAGCAAACTTTTATGCTGGCTGCCTTATTTAGTTGAAATATTACATTAAGAGTCTTTTAAGGCACATTTACACCTAGAAAACCAGTACAGTTGCTTCCTTTTGCTATTCTCTCCAAGACTATTATAAATATAATCTAACATAAAATTTGACCATCTACAGAAGTGAATGAATATTTTAAATGCTGGTATATTTGGGAAATGAAAGTATATTAATATTTCCATGTGATATACTTTTGGAGAAAGAGCTTCAGGAATTTTTCAACTAATTTTGGGAAACAAAGAGCATCCTTTTAGAAAGACCATGAAAAGGTTAGATTTTTTGCCAGTAAGTATTTGTTAGACTTTAAATTAGATTTTATTCATTCAATACAAAATGAA